>NC_057810.1:379308598-379440024 GCF_018294505.1 Triticum aestivum | reverse complement strand
ATAGTTCGTGCTTCATGCCGCCACACCTCCTAAGTCTTGGATTCGTCTCCCTCTTTCTTCGCCTCTGTCGTCCGGCAGGGGGAACCCCTGGGGCTCTGGTTGCAGCATGCTGGCTGCGGCACCCTCGCGACCGCGGCAGAGGTCGCGGTCGTTGCCCCAGGCGAGGTCTTCATGACTCGAGGCTGGGGCCAGGTCGCCCGGGTTTGCAGGACGAGGGGCGCCCTCACGATCCATCTGGAGTACGACGGTGCTTCGGTGATGTCCTTCAAGGTCTTCGATGCGGAGGGTCGTCGGCTGGAGTGCTGCCCCGGGAGAGGCGGTCGGGACCCAGCTGCGGCGAGACAGAGGCCTGCCGATCGCCCCCTTGGCCGCTCCTTAGGCGATGGAGACGCCGGAGGATCCAGCGACTCCGCCGAGCTCTTCGTGACGCCGGAGACGAGCGATGACAGCTACGAGCCCCCGAGCCTGCGCCGTTCCCGGAGCAGGGCGGGCTCGTCAGGCCATCGCCGCCTCTGATCTGGATGGGGTTGGCGCCAGACTGGGTGGCCCACTATTGATGATGGCATCTGCCGCAATGCCCCCTGTAGTTAGGACTCCTTAGGATTCGCGCCTTTTGCTCCTGCGAGGGACCAAGAATATACCCCACGGGGGCTTGTAAGATGTTTGTAGCTCCGTCCGTCAATATGATCCTTATTATGAAGAAGTGCGAGATGCTCATTCCGTTTTAGCTTAGTTTCCTCCTTTCAGTCCTCACAAGGGCTTGATGCTCTGCGCCGACAGGCCCCAGTCCCAAGGCGGCTTCAGCCGTCGCTGGTATGCCAGGTCGCGATGCCGTGGTCAAGGCCAGGAGGTGAGCAGCCCGAGGTCCGGTAAGATCCCCTGAGTCATGATGTTCAGGAGGTCCCCCTTAGCGCTCAAGTAGCCATCATTCGGTGAGAAAGGAGAGCGACACTGCTAACACAGGATTGCATTGAGTGTGGGGGTGGTGCTGCGATAACTAGTGTGTCCGGAGGGTGACTTATCTCGAGGGTCAGAAAAAATGCTTCCTGGTGCGGTGCTAGCCTTGGCCGTTGCGAGGTTGCTTGGCGATGCTCCTTGGGGGGACCCTGCAGGCTCATCACAGAAGGAACGAGGGTTTGTCGCGACAATCGACAGTTAGCCGTTAGTTGCTCTGGGGGAGAGTGAAAGGCCTCGCGAGGTGTATTGGGGTACCCGTGAGCCAGCGCGGGGCTCACGGGGCCCTACCTCAAGGCGGGTTGCGCCTGGCTCTGGCCTTATCTTGGAGTGTGTTCCTACAAATTTGGCCAGATGTCGGTGCTCTACGTCTTCGGGTCCCGGCTCTCGGGCTGGTCTCAGCAGTCGCTGGCATGCCAGGTCGCGATGCCATGGACAAGACCAAAGGGTGAGGGCCGGAGAGTCGGTAGGAGCCCCGAGTCGCGATGCTCAGGCACCCCCCCTTTAACGCGCAAGATGGGTTAGATGACGAAACTCTACGTCCTCGGGTCCCGGCTCTCGGGCTGGTCTCAGCCGTCACTGGCATGCCAGGTCGCGATGCCATGGACAAGACCAGAGGGTGAGGGCCGGAGAGCCGGTAGGAGCCCTGAGTCGTGATGCTCAGGCACCCCCTTTAACGTGCAAGATTCGGACACCCAGAAAAAGGCACCAAATAACAAGCATGGTGGATCGAAAGCATAGTCCTAAGATAAATGCAAGAAGTATACATGCCGCTGGGACAGGCCTGAGCGGCCTGGGGATGATGCAGCCCGAGGGGCGCCCCCAACAAGATGAGCTAAGGACATGAAATAAAAGGGATACATGCCACAGGAACGGACCCACGCGGCCTATGAATAATGCGGCCCTGAAGGCGCTCCCAGCCAGAAACGAAACTTAAAAGATGTCACCTGATGATTATGGGGATGAAGGGGTGTTGGTGTAGCAGACTCGGTGGGCTGCGGGAGCCGATCCTCATGAGCCCCCAGGCCCAGGGGCCTCGGGAGGCTCCGGAGGCGCCGGTGGCTCCTCGCGGGCCATCTCCATCTCCGCCAGGGCTGCGGCACGCCTGACATCTTGAGCCTCCAAGATGGCCCTCATGAGACGCTGGTGCGCAGCACCCGCGTTCGGCAGGCCGTAAGGCATGCGCACATAGCTGTGGGGCGGACCCTCGCAATGTCTGACTCACAAGGGCCAAAGGCGCTCTTGAGACGCGGCTTGGTTGAGCCCTGGTATGTCGATGCAGACGCGCAGCCCACCATCCTCGCCTGGATGGGGGGCCACAGCGGGTAGGCGGCGGCTGCCTCTCATGACCCTTGACTCTTGTAACTCCTGAATGGCCTTGCTGACGAAGTCCTGAGAGTTTGGCCCTCCTTGCCTTGCTCCTTCTCGAGGGAAACGTGCTTCAAAGCATGCCTCCACGTGGTGCCCAAGCGCCTCCCTCATGACCTTGGCGAGGTCGGCGGCCCTCCAGGGGAGAGCCCCCGAGCCCTGCCTGAGGAGGGCGCTGGGCGCGCTTCCCTATGCGATGGAAGGAGGCTTCTCCTGGCCAAGCGCGGGCCCTGAGGAGCCTACCTCCTGAGGAGCCGGGCCGGTTGATGTCTTCTTCTTCTTGGGTGCAGCCTCGGGAGGCCTCCTGCTGCTGCGGTCTGGGTCTTCCAGTGATGCAGCCTGAAAGGCTCGCTGCAGGGAGCACACTGCGTCTCTCTCTTCGCAGGGCACCGTGATGACCCCGCTGCTTCCTGGCATCTTGAGGACGTTGTAGCCGTGGTGGGTTACGGCCATGAACTTGGCCAGTGCCGGGTACCCGAGGATGGTGTTGTACGGCAGGCGAATGTGGGCGACGTCGAAGTCGATGAGCTCGGTGTGGTAGTTGTCGCGAGCCCCGAAGGTGACAGGAAGGCGGACCTGCCCTATTGGGACCGTGGAGCCGTCGGTGACTCCGGAGAAGGGCTTGGTTGGCTGAAGCTGACTGTAAGGCACTTGAAGATTGTTGAATGTTTCCATGGACAGGACGTTGAGCCCTGCCCCGCCATCGATGAGGGTCTTGGTGACAAGCACGTTGCTGATGATCGGGGAACAAAGCATCGGGAGGACTCCGGCTGTGGCCGCGCACTTGAGCTGATCCGCTGAACTGAACGTGATGGCGCACGCCGACCACCTGAGAGGGCGCGTGGCCTCGAGCTTGGGGAGGACTGCATTCACTTTGCGGGCGAACTGCTTGAAGATGCGCTGAGAGGCTGGGGCTTGAGCTCCGCCCAGGATGCAGGCGATTGCACGCGGTTCCAGGAAGCCCCCAGCCCCCTCGTCCTGATGACGGTCTTCATTTCTCCTTGGCTGCGGCGGCAGCGGAGGGAAGCCTGCGTTCCCTTGTGGGCGATCCTCGCGAGGCTGATCCCTCCAGCCTCCCTCGCGAGGCGGGTCCTGCCAGCAGTCCTCGCGAGGTTGGTCGCGCCACCCTTGGCACGGGCCACGGTCTTCCCACTGCATTCCTTCCTCCTCCTCGGCCGTAGCCCCGGTCGCTGCGGTTGGGGCGTCTGCCGACCCTTCCTTCGCGCACGGCCCGGAGCTCTTGGCATTCATTTGTGTTGTGGGTGTGGAGGTCGTGGCACACACAGTACCGGCTGCCCTTGGAGGACTCGGGCTGATCTCTGCCCCGCTTGGTGTCTGGCTCGGCCGCGAGCACGGCATCCCCCTTGCGCTCCACGTCCTTGGCCTTGGGCTTCTTCTCTTCGGGGTCCGCGGCAGGCAGCTTGAGGAGGGAGAGGCGCCCCTCCTCAGCCCTGGTGCACTTGGTCGCCAAGTTGAACAGCTCCAAGGAGGTGCACAGGTCTTCATGCATCGCCAGCTCCTCCTTCATCTTGACATCGCGCACACCGTCGGAGAAGGCAGAGATGATGGCCTCCTCCGTTACCCTGGGGATCTTGAGGCGAGCGTTGTTGAAGCGCTGGATGTACTTCTGCAGAGTTTCCCCTGGCTACTGCTTGATACGGCGCATGTCGCTCACGGCGGGTGGCCGGTCGCGAGTACCCTGGAAGTTGGCGATGAAGCGGGTGCGTGCATATCATCCCAGGAAGAGATTGTTCCTGGGGCCAGATTCAGGAGCCAGGTGCGGGCTCCGTCCTTGAGTGCCATGGGAAACCAGTTCGCCATGACCTTTTCGTCTCCGTTGGCAGCTTCGATGCCCAACTCGTAGAGTTGGAGGAACTCCGTAGGGTCAGCCGTGTTGTCGTAGCGAGGGGGCAGGTCTGGCTTGAACTTGCCGGGCCACGCGACGCTGCGCAGCTCGGAGGTGAAGGCGCGGCAGCCCGCCGTGGCCACGGGGGGCCTCGGGCGACGGAGAGCTTGGTCCTGCGGGTCCCCACGAACCGCGGCTAGGGGCAGTGCAGGGTCTTGACGTGCTGGAGCAGGGAGCGCTCGGGCAGCTTCTCATGGGCGAGGGACTTCTTGGCAGCTCTGCTCTTGCCACGCTGGCGCCTGGTGGAGCGGGTTCCGCCCAGGGGCCGCGAGCCTTGGGGCCAGGGCGTCTTCTTGAGGAGGAGGCGGCTGAGGCGCCCCAGGAGCTTCATCGCCCGCGCGGGGCGGGGTGCGGTGCAGCGAGAAGGATGGTGCGGGGGCGCCTCCGGCGGTGCGGACGAGCTCAGCAACTCGGTCAAGCCATTCTTCATAGACGTCGTCGATGGGGCGGTAGCACAGGAGCTTGTTTGCCGCGATGAGCGCAGCTCGGGCCTCCATGGCCGCGCGGGGCGCGCATGACGAAGAACCAGCGGGGGTGAGCGAGGGTGTGGCGGTGCGGCCGTCCCGCCTCATGGACAGGTGCTGGGACGATGCTTGCTGCTCGTTCCCCGCCGGGTCGGTGGCGGCGTTGACAGCAGGTGACGGGGAACGATGAGGGCGCCCGCCGACGGGAGCCGTCTGGGCGACATGGCAGGCGAGCCCGACGAGCGTCGGACATGGTTCCGGTGGTCGGGGAAGAACGAGACGACGGAAGGCAGATTCCTGCGCACCCCTACCTGGCGCGCCAAATGTTGGATTTCGGGTTCCCGCAGACCCTTGAGGTTCGAACACTGGGGTGTGCGCGGAGATTCAACCCTCTACCGACTCGCTCCTCGCCAAATCGCTAGGACCTAAACTACCAAACTAAATAGCACAAGAGACACAAGATTTATACTGGTTCAGGCCACCATTGTGGTGTAATACCCTACTCCAGTGTGTGGTGTGGTGGATTGCCTCTTGGGCTTGATGATGAACAATACAAAGCAGAACAGCCTCGCGAGGGTCTGTTCTTGGCTGGTGCGATGAACTGCTAGGAGGGGTTCAATCGCTCTATCTACTGGTTTCTTGATGAAGATCCAGATGCCTCTACCCTGGGGGTGGCTAGTCCTATTTATAGGCAAAGGCCCTGGGCCTCTTCCCAAATATTGAGCGGGAAGGGTGCCAACAATTGGCCATTTTGAAGGGGAACAGCGGGTACACTTATCCTGACTAAAGTTGGTCCTTGCCTGTCAAAGGCTCTGGTGATGACGCCGGCTTGGGCTCCACAATGACTTCCTTCCTGCCGTTGGTCTGGTCTTGGTCTTGTTGCACCGAAATGGATGCCTTTGCTTGATACTCTCACCTGCGCTTGCTCCCATTGCACCAAAGAGGAAAGGAGGACACTGCACGGGCTGGTGCCCGACTGGCGCCCTTGGTCGTCATGGCTTGCGTCATGGGAACCTCGCGAGGTACCCTACCTTGAACTCTACACCTCCTCTTGAGCCTGCCTGATGAGACCGTGCCTAAGGAAGCTCCTTGTCTCCCCCCGCGAGGCTTGGCCCCTCGCGAGGGTCTTGAGCTTGCGTTGATGAAGATGGGCTGTGCTGGGCCTCCTTCGAGCCACGCCGCAGGCCGCAGGCAGGCAAGCCTGGGGACCCCCATTCCCAAAACGCCGACAGTGGTTGCGCTGCAAGTTGGGGGTTATAAGTTGACCAAAGTTCTCATGGATGGAGAGAGCAGTATCAATATCTTGTATTGTGAAACATTCCGGCGTATGGGGTTAACAGATAAGAATCTTAAACCATCAAACACTGTTTTTCACGGTGTGGTACCTGGTAAATCGGCTTACCCAGTCAGTAAGATAGCTCTGGAGGTGGTTTTTGGAGAAGATCACGATTCAAGGTCCGAAACACTAACCTTTGAAGTAGTAAAAATCAGAAGTCCGTACCATGCCATGTTTGGACGGCCGGTTTATGCTAAATTCATGGCAAGGCCGTGTTATGTTTAGCTGCAGCTCAAGATGCTGGGTCATAAGGGGACCATCACGGTTCATGGTAGCCGCAAGATTGCTCTGGAGTGCGAGGAAGGTGATGCGGCTTATGCTGAGTTGGTTTGGGCGATGGAGGAGTTGAAGTTTTATAAGGACAATGTTGATCCGGCAGATATGACTTCTCTGAAGAAGCCCACTACAGAGCATGATCCGGCTTTGAAGTTTAAATCGGTTGATGAGACTAAGTTGGTTGATTTTGTTCCTGGCGATTCATCCAAGCCGTTTAGCATCAGCGTTAACTTGGATCCTAAATAGGAAGGCGCGCTCATCGAGTTCGTCCGTGAGAACCGGGACATCTTTGCATGGAAACCTTCTGACATGCCACGTGTACCGAGGGAACTCACTGAGCACACTCTTAATGTCGATCCGAAGTTCAAACTGGTGAAACAGTTTCTTTGCCACTTTAATGAAGAGAGATGCAAGGCCATTGGTGAAGAGGTAGCCCGGCTATTGGCAGCAGGGTTCATTGTGGAGGTGTTTCACCCTGAGTGGTTGGCTAATCCGGTGTTGATACTTAAGAAAAATGGCACTTGGCATATGTGTGTGGATTATAGAGATTTTAACAAAGCTTGCCCAGCTGATCCCTTTGCCCTCCCTCGTATTGATCAAATCATTGATGCTACGGCGGGTTGTGAGCGTCTGAGTTTCCTGGATGCTTATTTGGGTTACCATCAGATCAAAATGGCAATTAAGGACCAAGAGAAGACAGCTTTTATAACTCCTTTTGGAGCCTTCCGTTATGTATCTATGCCTTTTGGGCTCAAGAGTGCTCAGGCGACTTATCAGTGGTGTGTGCAGAATTGCCTCCATAATCAGATTGGGCGTAATGTTCATGCTTATGTGGATGATATCATGGTGAAATCCAGGAAAGCAGAGACACTAGTAACTGATTTGCAGGAAACCTTTGATAATCTAAGGGTTTATAAAATGATGCTTAATCCGGCTAAGTGTGTTTTTGGTGTACCGGCTGGCAAGCTCTTGGGTTTTCTGGTGTCCAATAGGGGCATTGAGGCTAATCCGGAAAAGATCAAGGCTATCACGTCCCTGGCTAAACCGGCTTGTATCAATGACATTCAAAGACTGGCAGGTCAGATTGCAGCACTGAGCCGGTTTATCAGCCGGTTGGGAGAGAAGGCGATCCCGCTTTATCAGATGATGAAGAAAACAGACAACTTTGTTTGGAGTGATGCTGCTGATGAGGCGTTTGAGGATATGAAGAAGCAGTTGGCCGAGCTGCTCGTCCTTGCTGCCCCCATTGATAAGGAACCATTGCTGTTATATGTGGCTGCTAATGCACGAGCTGTCAGCGTGGCTATTGTGGTGGAGCGCAAGGAGGCTGGTAAGGAATATCCGGTTCAACGGCCGGTTTACTATATCAGTGAGGTGCTTATCGAGTCCAAACAGAGATACCCCCATTGGCAGAAGCTGGTGTATGGAGTGTTTATGGCGAGCCGGAAGCTCAAGCAATACTTTCAAGGCCATCCCATCACTATGGTCAGTTCTGCTCCATTCGGAGACATCATTCAAAACAAGGAGGCAACTGGACGGGTTGCTAAGTAGGCTATTGAGCTTGGGCCTCACCGGTTGAAATACATGCCTCGCACTGCTATCAAGTCCCAAGCTCTCATAGACTTCACCAACAACTGGACGGAGTTGCAGGCACCTGAGGATAAACTGGATAACACATACTGGACTATTCACTTTGATGGATCCACACAATTGGAGGGCTCAGGGGCTGGAGTTGTTCTTACTTCCCATCGAGGTGACAAATTTTGTTATGTTCTCTGCTTAATGTTTCCCTGTACTAACAATGCAGCTGAGTATGAGGCTTTACTCCACGGACTGCGGATGGCGTAGGAGATGAACTTAGTTCGGGTACGTTGCTTTGGTGACTCCGATTTGGTGGCTCAGCAAGTGTCCGGTACATGGGATTCCAAGGATCCACTCATGGCCGCTTCGCTGGGAGGTGGACGTCATTGCTGGTTACTTCAAGGTTATCAGGTCGAGCACATTGATCGGCGTAAAAATGAAGCGGCAGACGCTTTAAGCCGGCTCGGATCCCAGCGTAAACCGGTGCCGCCTAATGTTTTCCTGGATGTTCTGCATAATCCGTCGGTCAAGGTACCGACGGAGGAGGATCTGGCGATTCCCGATCCGGAGGCTCAACTGGTGGCAGTTCTTCATGCTATCCCTGATTGGACGTTGCCGTACCTGGCGTACATGAACCGGGGCAAGTTACCAGAGAACGAAGTTTTAGCCAAACAGATAATCTGGCGTTCTAAGTCCATGGCTATTGTCAATGGCGAGTTACCTCGCAGTAGTGTTTCAGGGGCGTTTCAGCATTGTGTTTCTTCTGAAGAAGGCTGTGAGATCTTGCGTGAGATCCATGAAGGAGATTGTGGTCATCATGCTGGTTCAAAATCCTTGGTGGCTAAGGCTTTCCGGCACAGTTTTTACTGGTTAACAGCTCATGCTGATGCAGAAGATCTGGTCCGAAGGTGTGATGGCTGTCAGGAATTTGCACGTCGAGCTCATGTTCTGGCTCAGGAGTTGAGGATGATTGCAATTACCTGGCCGTTTGCAACTTAGGGCCTGGATATGGTTGGTCCTTTTAAGAGATCCAAGGATAAGAAGACCCACCTCCTGGTCGCGGTTGATAAAGTCACCAAATGGGTGGAGGCAGAGCCACTAAGCAAGTGTGATGCAGCCACGATGGTTCAGTTCATGAAAAAGGTGATCTTCCGGTTTGGTTTTCCGCACAGCATTATAACAGATAATGGCACGAATCTTTCCAAGGGAGCTATGGAAGAGTTCTATCAACGTGAGCACATCCGGCTTGATGTGTCGTCGGTAGCCCACCCCCAATCTAATGGTCAAGCGGAGAGAGCTAATCAGGAAATCTTAAAGGGTATCAAGCCCCGGCTTATGGACCCTTTGAAGCGGATGTCGGGTTGTTGGGTGGAGGAATTGCGTTCCGTTCTATGGAGTATTAACACCACCCCCAATAGGTCTACGGGTTACACACCCTTCTTCATGGTTTATGGAGCATAAGCAGTTCTCCCAAGTGATATGCGTCATGACTCGCCCCGAGTGGCAGCATATGTTGAAGCGGATAATGAAAGACCACGCCAGGATGCCTTGGACCTGTTAGATGAACAACGGGATATTGCGACAGCTCGATCGGTGATTTATCAACAAGACCTGCATTGTTATCATAGCCGCCGGGGTAAAACCAGGACTTTCCAAGAAGGCGACTTGGTACTCCGGCTTATCCAAGATCAGACTGACATGCATAAGCTATCTCCACCTTGGGAAGGACCCTTTGTGGTCAGCAAGAATTTGAACAACGGGTCATACTACCTCATCGATGTTCAAGAGCACAAAGACTCGCGCAAATCAGAGGAGGAGACTCGCCGGCCGTGGAATATAGCTCATCTTCGGCCTTACTACACCTGAGCCATAGGCTCCTACTATGTATATATCTTTGACAATGTACATATTATGATCTATAAATAAACTGGCATCCTTGCTAAAGCGGGGCCTCTGCCGTTTTCATCTTATATGTCTCCTTGGTTACTTGGGGGATCATGCTTACAAAGCAGATTTTTCCAATAAACCGGCTTATAAAACCACGACATAGCTTGGGAGCTTCACACCCAAGGGACCAAAGAGATCTTGTGGCCACGCACAGCTCAAACATAGGTACCCATTGAGCACAGCTCACAATATTACTTGGGGGCTCTTTGTGCACAACAACAAAGAGTTTGAAAGGACACTTATAATAGGCTATCAAGCCAGGCTTGGAAGCCAGGTGTATTCACTTAAAACCCCGGGTTAACCTGCCTTCATCAAGTAAGCCACTCCATCCAGGTAATCCTGGTATGACCCGCCGAACATTTGACAAGTCAATCTTATACAGACCCTGAACTTGTCAAAGTTAAAACAATGATTGGTTAATTGGAGGCCCATCTTAAAAGGCTTTGTCAAATGGTTTAACTCAGCGTCCTGGCAGCCCATGAAAAGCCTCGAATTTGGGCCTGGCAGCCCTTGAAAAGCCTCGACTACAAGTTTTTATTGAATTTTGTTTTTCGCAAGTTTTTCTTTCCTTTGATAAGGTTTTGAGATAAACCGGCGTCCATTGACCCGGCCTGACTATAAGTCATTCCATCAGCCTGGTGTTTGTCAAACCCGGCGCAGCTTTCAACTATCAGTTTTTAGCACAAAATCAATTATAAACCGGTGCTCTTGGCCTGATCTGGCATTGACTATAAGTCGCCAGGATGATCATCCGGCGTTTATCATAACCCGGCGTGGTTTATTATAAACCAGGACAGCATGGTGAGAGTTATCAATACTCTGGATTTGGGTTATCACCCTTACTGCAAGAATGATTGGTAAACCAATGATGTGATTTAAATCATAGGTATGAGGTATTTTCATATTTCATCATCTTTACAGCCTTGGCTATAAACTATGACTTCATATTGGGCATCATAACCCGTCCAGCGGTAAACCGCCAGGGTAAGTTTTCAGTTTATGACATGCAGAAAATAGGATTGCATAACACTGATAAAAATCATACGCACACATGGCATCTTATGACAAGGTGACAGTCTCAGGAAAGCGATTATACGGCATAGCAGACCAAATGTTTCAAGCTATGCATGATGGCATAGCAGACCAAGTGTTTTAAACTAGCCTATTACAAGGCGCTTGGACCGCCCAACAAGATAATTGTTTTTCTACGAAGGATGGTACACAAATGGTAAACCGGCTTCCGGATTATGATTCCTCTTCTGCTTAATGAGAAGTTTGCGGATCACCTTGCGCCGGTTCAACCTCCTCCTCCCCACCCAGTGGCTGGAAGTCAATGGTTGCCTAGTCAATCCTGGTAAAAGCTTGGAAGACAGCTTCGTCAATATAAGATTGGACGGTTCAATGTCAGGGGCATAAGTGTGCTTACGGATTGGAGGGATAAGATTATGTACTTCTTTCAAAATGCATCAACCCGTTTGTTGTCCGCATCATAGTTGGACCGGTGGACAAACAAGTCAACTTCTTCGGCCAATCTGCTTGCAAGTGGGCGCATCTCCTTTGTCAAGGCCTTGAGGGCTTCATTATCAAATTCGGACCCGTCTTCTTGTTGGCTAGGATAGCCCTTTCCAATATCTTCCGGATCAAGATCGGCTATCCAAGCTTTGGACCGAGTCAGTTGTAACGCCCCGGATACAACTTTCCATATTCGTAACTCCGACTCTTGCCATTTCCGGCTATGTGATTTTTATTTCCTCCGTGGTTGGGTTTTTGTCTGTTGTTTTGCATTTTGTTCTTGTTATGCATCTCGTCTCATGTCTTCATTCGCATTGCATCGGCATCGTTTTCATAAAACTTGCATCCGTTCGGGTTCCGCCGGTTCTCTTCGTTGTCCGTTCCGAGCCCAGACACACTCGCACGCGCCCGCGGCACCTCCGAAATATTATTTTATAAGTGGCACAAAAATGTTCTCGGAATCGGTTGCAACTTGTCATGCGGTCTTATTATAGTGTAGACAGACCGCCTGCCAAGTTTCGTCGCATTCGGAGTCCATTTGTTAGCCCAACCGTTAAATGCCTAGCGGTACCGTTGCCGGTACCTTCGTCGGACGTTTTCGGTATCCGGAAACAATTGCAGGGCTGCATTTATTCCCTCTGCTCTCAGCCCAACCCTCTCTTCACAGCCCACCTAGGCCTTCCAGACACCTCGCGCAGTCCGAAACCTCCCCCGAACCCGACCCGAGCAGTCGTCACCGTTGGATCCAGATCATCCCCAAACATCCCGAAAACATCCCCGTTTTCTTATTTGGACTCCCTAGCCTATTTTTCTCGACCGTCGGATCTAACCGGAGGGACCATAACCTAACCACTCGCTATATAACCAGTCTAATCCCTAAAATTAGGCAGCTTGTCCCATCCTCCTCATTCCTCCTAGCCGCCGCCACTCTCTCCCTTGGTTTCAGCTCCGAGCCAACCAGCACCCACCGATCCTCTTCCTTGGGATCCATCCCCACCGAGATCAAACCAACCTGCAGCACTCGATCTCCCTCATCCTCGAGCCCTCCCTCGCTCGATCTAGACCAGGAGGGTCCCGAGCATCTCCTCCACCACCCCGCCATCTTCCTGGAAGCCACAGCGCCCGAGTGCTCCTCCTCCTCGAGAACCGCAGCTCCGGCGAACCTCGCCGCCGGCGACCACCTCCCGCAGGCCCGTGCCGCCTCCTTCCTCCCTGCACCCCTTCTCG
Organism: Triticum aestivum; assembly: GCF_018294505.1. Taxonomy (NCBI): domain Eukaryota; kingdom Viridiplantae; phylum Streptophyta; class Magnoliopsida; order Poales; family Poaceae; genus Triticum; species Triticum aestivum. Next base: position 379,427,453 of record NC_057810.1, on the reverse strand, counting down.
TCCTTCCCTTTTCTCTAAGCGTCATTGCTTCCTCGTGTTTCCTTCGCACAGGAGCTCCAACCCCAGCCATGGACACTCGTGCTTCCCCAGTCGACCCTGCTGGCTTGAATCCCACCGAATCAGATACCTGCTCGTCCCGCGCCATCACGACTAGGGCCCCGCGCCCCTGCCTCTCCTTTCCCCGTTCCCTTCCCCGATTTGTCTCTCTCCGAAACTCTCTCCCTCGTTTTACAGAGGATAGGTGCTGCCTTCTTCAGCTCCGCCCGCAAGCCGTAGCCGGACCCGCCTCCATCGGCCTCCGTTCGGCACGCCGCCGCCGGGATCTGCTCGCCGCCTCGCTGACCCGTCCCCGGCCACCGGTGCCCTCGCCGGAGGCCACCAGCGCCATCGCAGTCCCGCTACTGCCTGCTTCCTCTCGTCAGAAACGACCGAGCGCTCGCCCGCGTACGTTGACCGCGCCCACGTGTACCAGGCCTCGACGCCCCAGCGCCAGCGCCTGGGCCACCTCTGCTTCGGCCCAACGGCTCCCCTCCGCCAGCGCAGCCCAGTCCACCCCGGCCTACCACTCCAGCGCCTGGGCCAGCGGCCTCCAAGGCCCAGCCAGCCAGCCTCCTCCAGATCCGACCGGGCCACGGCCCATGGGTGAGCTCCCCACAGCCCCTCCTGTTCAGCCTGTAGTGCACCAGATTCGGCCCGTTCATGTTTTTTTTTCAGATTCTGCGAATTTAGGTTTATCCCAGGATTAACAGATTTGCAGAAACCCCCTTTAATTTCATGCATTTAATAACTAATAAACTGTGCATCGGATTAAAATAATTTATATATGTAAAATGCTTAGAATTTTGTGTAGATTAATAATATGCCACTTTCATCCATGTTTAACATGTTTAACATGCTGTTTGTGTTTATTTTGCATAATGCCATGCTAAAATGATTTATTTCGTAACTAAATAACCGTAGCTCGGTTTTAAATAAACTTTATATGTAAATGGGGTGGAAAAATGCCTAGTTTAACATGGTGCACCTTATTTTTCTGTTTAACAACAATAAAATATGTTTTAGGGCAGAACAGTACCAAAATTCATAATTCGCACATGGGGGATTTCCGGAATTGTTGTTTGTTATTTCCGGCCTCATTTAAACTTTCCTAAATAGTTAGTTTTGTCATGCTTCACCTCTTGCCATGTTAACCAACATTTAATATTGTTGAGTTCCTAACCGGGAGTGAACTAAATAATTGATGTGGTGTTTTGCATGTTGAGATCCACTTAATTTGTAGGATTGTTTGTGCACTTTGCCATGCCATGCTTATTAAACCGGACATGCATCATACTTATTTGTGCATCATGCCATGTTTATGCTTGTGCATTTACTATGTTGTTTGTTTCTTTCCGGTGTTGCTTCTTAGTTCCACTAATGTTGCGATTGTGAGGATTCGTTCGACTACGTCCTTTCGTCTTCTTCATGGACTCGTTCTTCTTCCTAGCGGGATTTCAGGCAAGATGACCGCTACCCTGGATCTCACTACTATCATTGCTATGCTAGTTGCTTCGTTCTATCGCTATGCTGTGTTACCTATTACCTGTTTATCAAGCCATCCCAAATTGCCATGAACCTCTAACCTTTGACACCTTTCCTATGCAAGCCGTTGTTTGGCTATGTTACCGCTTTGCTCAGCCCCTCTTATAGCGTTGCTAGTTGCAGGTGAAGTTGAAGATTTCTCCATGGTGGACAGGATTTTGGTTGGGATATCACAATATATCTTATATTATTAATGCATCTATATACTTGGTAAAGGGTGGAAGACTCGGCCTCTTGCCTAGTGTTTTGTTCCACTCTTGCCGCCCTAGTTTCCGTCATACCGGTGTTATGTTCCCGGATTTTGTGTTCCTTACGCGGTCGGGTGATTTATGGGACCCCCTTGACAGTTCGCTTTGAATAAAACTCCTCCAGCAAGGCCCAACATTGGTTTTACCATTTGCCTCACCACCACCTATACCTTTCCCTTGGGTCGGCCAACCCGAGGGTCATCTTTATTTTAGCCCCCCCCGGGCCAGTGCTTGTCTAAGTGTTGGTCCGAACTGAGCAGCCTGCGGGGCCACCTCGGGGCAACTCGAGGGCTGGTTTTACTCGTAGCTTGACTTATCCGGTGTTGCTTTGAGAACGAGATATGTGCAGCTCCTATCGGGATTGTCGGCGCATCGGGCGGCTTTGCTGGTCTTGTTTTACCATTATCGAAATGTCTTGTAAACCGGGATTCCGAGTCTGATCGGGTCTTCCTGGGAGAAGGTCTATTCCTTCATTGATCGCGAGAGCTTGTCATGGGCTAAGTTGGGACACCCCTGTAGGGTATAATCTTTCGAAAGCCGTGCCTGCGGTTATAGGCAGATGGGAATTTGTTAATGTCCGGTTGTAGATAACTTGACACCAGATCCGAATTAAAACGCATCAACCGCGTGTGTAGCCGTGATGGTCTCTTCTGAGCGGAGTCCGGGAAGTGAACACGGTTTCTAGGTTATGTTTGACGTAAGTAGGAGTTCAGGATCACTTCTTGATCATTACTAGTTGACGACCGTTCCGCTTGCTCTCTTCTCGCTCTTATTTGCGTATGTTAGCCACCATATATGCTTAGTCCCTGCTGCAGCCTCACCACTTTACCTCTTCCTTTCCCTTTAAGCTTTGCTAGTCTTGATATCCATGGTAATGGGATTGCTGAGTCCTCGTGGCTCACAGATTACTACAACCACAGTTGCAGGTACAGGTTATGCGATGATCATGACGCGAGAGCGATGCTTGCTTGCGTTGAGTTCTTCTTCTGCTTCTTCGATCAGGGATAGGTTCCAGGTCGGCAGCCTGGGCTAGCAGGGTGGATGTCGTTTGAGTTTCTGTTTGTGTTTTATCCGTATTCGGATGATGCTCTGATGTATTGTGATGTTGTATTCGTGTGGCATTGTATGCCTTATGTATGTATCCCCATATATTATGTAATGTTGATGTAATGATATCCACCTTGCAAAAGCGTTTCAATATGCGGGTCTATCCTTGGTGGGACCTTCGAGTTCCTTTTGGATAGGGTCGCATATTGGGCATGACAAGTTGGTATCAGAGCCTCGACCGACCATAGGAGCCCCCTTGTTTGTTGGCCGTTGTTGAGTCTAGAAAAAAAATTATTTTGAGTCTTAGGATTATATATATCAGAGAGTAGGATTCTTTTTACTCCCTAGTCTCTTCGTCGCTCTGGTGAGGTCTCCTGACGTAGATGTTTTGACTGTCCTCTTCTCAAATTTCACTAAAAAAACATTTTAGGATCACGCGGGTATCTTGGAATTGTTCCGATGGTTTTGTGACGAGAACATTGTTCTTGGTGCCTCCTGTCTATTTATGTGGCTTTGACCCGGGGAGTCGAGCTCTAAGGTGTTGTCATCACAATTTTATCGTTGCAGTTCTGGAATACATGAGATTTGCCGACATTGAAAATCTCTTTTATGCAGTTGTTGGTGAGATAACCCCGATAACCCAGTACTGGGGCGAGCTCGGGAGTATTGCCATAACTCGTATAATGGATGCTTTTCGAAGGTTGAGGTACACGATTTCCGAAGGTTTCTTGGTTATGTGTTGACGGATGGATACAGCTTGGATGTAGGTATTGTTAGTTTGGGTGAGATATATTGCTTCCCCTGTATCCCCATCACCAGATTGCATAACCAGAAAGTTTCGGGAGTTTTATAGGTGGGAATTCAAGTAGCTCCTAGAATATCTTTTCGACAGATGCATGATATGAGATTGGGGTTCGATGTCTAGTGGTCCGCCTTTCCACGGTGGTTTTTATAGTGGTCTCGTTGTGTCTTAAAGAACCCTTGGCTATGCTGGTTCGGGGACACTTCGTATGTCATGTGCACTGCCTTGTACATGATGGTGCTATACACTCGAGCCCGTGTGGGCCCCACCACCAAAACTTTGGACGGAATCTCTATCATATGTTTGTTCTGGCTTATTCTGCAAGCCAAATCCTTTGTTTTGTTTCATTTGTGGTATTCGAGTTGCTTCAAGTCAAATGTTGAATCCATACCTTTCTTAAATGGTGTTCTCATATTTCTATGAGAGTTCTAATCCTTTTGATCATCGAGATTGTCATGTCAATTCTTTCCAACCGGTGTGCTTCTTTTCATGTGGATCTAATCATTTCAACATTCGCAAGATCATCTCTCAGTTTCCCAACGTTGTTCATTTCATCCGTCCTCAAGTTGCCTTCGTTTTCCCGCCCTCCCACCCTTTTTCTTCAAGGACTCAGATTTCTTAATCAAGTATCCATTTATTCATGTGAAGTTTCTCCATTTTTTTTCCTGTCAATGTTCTTATCCGGTGTTTTCCCAAGAAGATGCTCAACAGTTTTAAGTTCACCATCCTCCATTGTTGTTTCTTCTCCGGTGGATCCAATTCAAGCTTTCAGTGTTGATCATATTCTTTTCCTCGTTTCAAATGTTTTTCCACATCGGTGCATCTCTTAATTGTTCACCTCCCGCTATTCTTGTCCGGAGTGCTCAAGATATCTCAGAAGAATCATGTTCCCTTTCTTAATCCGTTCGAGTTACTTCAAGTTTTTCTCTCATTCAAGCTATTTAATTCAACCGGTGCAATCTCTCTTCAAAATCATTCAACGGTGTTTTCTTTTGAGTGGGCCCTAACTCGCAGGTCTTTTCCCAGGATCTTACCTGGCTCTTCTAATTATTCTGGTGCTATTCCCAAATTCTTTTCAAAGTGTGACGTAAGAATGGATTCCATCAGTCACATGCCTTCTCCAAGATCGCTTTGAAATTCTTTCATTATTGGTTCAACCTTTCTAATTGTCATTCATGGTGGTGTTTCTCGTCGTCATTCACGAATTTTGAAGTCCGAAGAAGATTTCCTCTTAAATCCTTACCCGTTCTTCCAAAGATGCGTAGTTCAAGCTTGATGCCATCCTCTCATACTTGTTTTCGATTGTGAGAATTTTTTTCATCCATCCGGAGCAATTCAAGAGTCTTTTCAGATTGATTCTTCGTAGTCCATCATCTCAGAATTATTCATTCAAGCTTTCAGCTCTCATTCTCCAAATCATACCGGTGCATCATTCAAGTATTATCTAATCAGCTCGGGATCTCTGCGTTCACTTGTATCTAAATTCTCTCAAGTATCTTCGTTCATTTTCACATTCTTCCCGGTGTTTCTTTATCTTTTCTTCTTTCATTTTCAATTCTTACGGTGGTTCGTTCAAGAGTTCTCTTTTCTTGGTTATCATATCAAATCATTCGTTGTTTCCAAATTCCACCGGTGGTTCCTTGAAGACCTTCACAAGTTTGCGCCATATCTCTTTTAATCCTTTCTATGAGAATAAGTAGTATGCCAAATCCGTTGCTTGTCATCAATTTAAATTGGTGAAGGATAGGCATGACATAATTCTTATTCTTGTTTCATCCAAGTGAATAATTCCTTCTTCCGGAGATTGTTCATGATGAAGTAATTCTCGGTTCTAGTATTTCATCTTTTCTTTTTTGGAGTTCCAAGTTTTCCGCATTATCTCGTCGCGAAGCTCCATCTAAATCATCGCAAGGCTTCACCTTGTGTTGTCAATTTCTCTTTCTTTTTATCATCCTTTCATTACCGGAGTTCTTCATGGAGGCTCTACATGGTGGTTCGTCAAGGATTCTATTCATTTTTCAATTGTTCTTCAAGTTTTCTCTCGAAGTTATGATCTGCTAAGCTTTACTCTAAAATAAACATGGTGCTCAACACATGTTTTGTTTTGAGGAGCTCAAGTATTCTTCATCTTGTATTCTGAAGTGCAATTCTTTCTACCTTATCTTTTGAGGTGGTGTTATGTCATTCTTGAAAATTCGAGTTCGTGTGTGATGATTCACATGTTGTCAAGAATGAGGTATTTTAAACCCATCATTTTCTTCCTTGGAGTTATCTTGTGTCAGATTTCACCTAAAGCCTTTCCTTAAGGGTTGTTGCTATTTGTGGTGATTATGCATGACCTAAGCTTGCTCTTTATCCTCCTTGGTGGAAGAAGTTTTCATCTCTTCGTTGATCTCAAAGCAAGCAATTGATTTCGTTAGTGGCAGAATGTCACCTCATAGTCTTGAGATGTTTTTCATAAGCCCACTACAAACTTATTCTTTTCGTTGTTGATTTTCCAACAACTCCATTCAATCCTTCTTTGCAAGGATGCTTTCCAAATTCAATTGTGGTAGGAGTTGTCATTTCCTTGTCCGTCCCTTTATCCCAACAATCTAGCTTCTATTCTTTCTCCCAGAGACATTGTGATGTTGCTCTTTTCTCTCATCTTCTCGAATTGAGGATCATGTTCTTTTCGTGCTTATCCATTTAACCAGAGTGTTGTGTCATCTCTTCAAGTTCTTTCATCTTATCAAGTTTTGCCTCTCTTTTCAACCTGAGTGCTGTCTGAAATCCTTCTCACCCATTATGCCATTCTTTCAATAGTTCCGTAGGCAGTGTGTTGTTGATTTCATCAAGTATCCTCTCATCTTGTCAAGTTCATGTTCAATTTCTTCCATTTACAGTCAGAGTGCTGTCAAAATTATATCATTCTTATTCATTCTTATCTTGTTTTAACCGGAGTGGTTTCGAATTCTATCTTGTCCATTAAACTCTTGATTCATGTCTTTGCAACCGTCAAGTTCTCGTAATGTTCCTTGTTCCTCTTTTCTAACGGATTGTTTGCAATCTCGTTCATCTTCGTTGTTTTCCTTCTTTCATTTTGCTAAACCTCTCAAGGTTCATGGTTTCACTCGTTTGTCGAAGAAGCAACTTAGTTTTACCGCTTATCTTCCTCTTCCTTTTCCCTCTGGTGCCATCCTAGATCTCGGGACGAGATCCTCTCATAGTGGTGGAGTGTTGTAACGCCCCGGATACAACTTTCCATATTCGTAACTCCGACTCTTGCCATTTCCAGCTATGTGATTTTTATTTCCTCCGTGGTTGGGTTTTTCTCTGTTGTTTTGCATTTTGTTCTTGTTATGCATCTCGTCTCATGTCTTCATTTGCATTGCATCGGCATCGTTTTTATAAAACTTGCATCCGTTCGGGTTCTGCCGGTTCTCTCCGTTGTCCGTTCCGAGCCCAGACACACTCGCACGCGCCCGCGGCACCTCCGAAATATTATTTTATAAGTGGCATAAAAATGTTCTCGGAATCGGTTGCAACTTGTCGTGCGGTCTTATTATAGTGTAGACAGACCGCCTGCCAAGTTTTGTCGCAGTCGGAGTCCATTTGTTAGCCCAACCGTTAAATGCGTAGCGGTACCGTTGTCGGTACCTTTGTCGGACGTTTTCGGTATCCGGAAACAATTGCCGGGCTGCATTTATTCCCTCTGCTCTCAGCCCAACCCTCTCTTCACAGCCCACCTAGGCCTTCCAGACCACTCGCGCGGTCCGAAACCTCCCCCGAACCCGACCCGAGCAGTCGTCACCGTTGGATCCACATCATCCCCAAACAGCCCGAAAACATACCCGTTTTCTTATTTGGACTCCCTAGCCTATTTTTCTCGACCGTCGGATCTAACCGGAGGGACCATAACGTAACACTCGCTATATAACCAGTCTAATCCCTAAAATTAGGCAGCTTGTCCCATCCTCCTCATTCCTCCTAGCCGCCGCCACTCTCTCCCTTGGTTTCAGCTCCGAGCCATCCAGCACCCACCGATCCTCTTCCTTGGGATCCATCCCCACCGAGATCAAACCAACCTGCAGCACTCGATCTCCCTCATCCCCGAGCCCTCCCTCGCTCGATCTGGACCAGGAGGGTCCCGAGCATCTCCTCCACCGCCCCGCCATCTTCCTGGAAGCCGCAGCGCCCGAGCGCTCCTCCTCCTCGAGAACAGCAGCTCCGGCGAACCTCGCCGCTGGCGACCACCTCCCGCAGGCCCGTGCCGCCTCCTTCCTCCCTGCGCCCCTTCTCTTCCTTCCCTTTTCTCTAAGCGCCATTGCTTCCTTGTGTTTCCTTCACACAGGAGCTCCAACCCCAGCCATGGACACTCGTGCTTCCCAGTCGACCCTGCTGACTTGAATCCCACCGGATCAGATGCCAGCTCGTCCCGCGCCATCACGCCCAAGGCCCCGCGCCCCTGCCTCTCATTTCCCCGTTCCCTTCCCCGATTTGTCTCTCTCCGAAACTCTCTCCCTCGTTTTACAGAGGATAGGTGCTGCCTTCTTCAGCTACGCCCGCAAGCCGTAGCCGAACCCGCCTCCATCAGCCTCCGTTTGGCACGCCGCCGCCGGGATCTGCTCGCCGCCTCGCTGACCCGTCCCCGGCCACCGGTGCCCTCGCCGGAGGCCACCAGCGCCATCGCAGTCCCGCTGCTGCCTGCTTCCTCTCGTCAGAAATGACTGAGCGCTCGCCCGCGTGCGTTGACCGCGCCCACTGGTACCAGGCCTCGACGCCCCAGCGCCAGCGCCTGGGCCACCTCTGCTTCGGCCCAACGGCTCCCCTCCACCAGCGCAGCCCAGTCCACCCCGGCCTACCACTCCAGCGCCTGGGCCAGCGGCCTCCAAGGCCCAGCCAGCCAGCCTCCTCCAGATCCCACCGGGCCACGGCCCATGGGTGAGCTCCCCACAGCCCCTCCTGTTCAGCCCGCAGTGCTCCAGATTCGGCCCGTTCATGTTTTTTTTTTAGATTCTGGGAATTTAGGTTTATCCCAGGATTAACAGATTTGCAGAAACCCCCTTTAACTTCATGCATTTAATAACTAATAAACTGTGCATCGCATTAAAATAATTTATATATGTAAAATGCTTAGAATTTTGTGTAGATTAATAATATGCCACTTTCATCCATGTTTAACATGTTTAACATGATGTTTGTGTTTATTTTGCATAATGCCATGCTAAAATGATTTATTTCGTAACTAAATAACCGTAGCTCGGTTTTAAATAAACTTTATATGTAAATGGGGTGGAAAAATGCCTAGTTTAACATGGTGCACCTTATTTTTCTGTTGAAGAACAATAAAATATGTTTTAGGGCAGAACAGTACCAAAATTCATAATTCGCACATGGGGGATTTCCGGAATTGTTGTTTGTTATTTCCGGCCTCATTTAAACTTTCCTAAATAGTTAGTTTTGTCATGCTTCACCTCTTGCCATGTTAACCAACATTTAATATTGTTGAGTTCCTAACCGGGAGTGAACTAAATAATTGATGTGGTGTTTTGCAAGTTGAGCTCCACTTAATTTGTAGGATTGTTTGTGCACTTTGCCATGCCATGCCTTATTAAACCGGACATGCATCATACTTGTTTGTGCATCATGCCATGTTTATGCTTGCGCATTTACTACGTTGTTTGTTTCTTTCCGGTGTTGCTTCTTAGTTCCGGTAATGTTGCGATTGTGAGGATTCGTTCGACTACGTCCGTTCGTCTTCTTCATGGACTCGTTCTTCTTCCTAGCGGGATTTCAGGCAAGATGACCGCTACCCTGGATCTCACTACTATCATTGCTATGCTAGTTGCTTCGTTCTATCGCTATGCTGCGTTACCTATTACCTGTTTATCAAGCCATCCCAAATTTCCATGAACCTCTAACCTCTGACACCATTCCTATGCAAGCCGTTGTTTAGCTATGTTACCGCTTTGCTCAGCCCCTCTTATAGCGTTGCTAGTTGCAGGTGAAGTTGAAGATTTCTCCATGGTGGACAGGATTTTGGTTGGGATATCACAATATCTCTTATATTATTAATGCATCTATATACTTGGTAAAGGGTGGAAGACTTGGCCTTTTTCCTAGTGTTTTGTTCCACTCTTGCCGCCCTAGTTTCCGTCATACCGGTGTTATGTTCCCGGATTTTGTGTTCCTTACGCGGTCGGGTGATTTATGGGACCCCCTTGACAGTTTGGTTTGAATAAAACTCCTCCAGCAAGGCCCAACATTGGTTTTAACATTTGCCTCACCACCACCTATACCTTTCCCTTGGGTCGGCCAACCCGAGGGTCATCTTTATTTTAGCCCCCCCCCCCCCCGGGCCAGTGCTTGTCTAAGTGTTGGTCCGAACTGAGCAGCCTGCGGGGCCACCTCAGGGCAACTTGAGGGCTAGTTTTACTCGTAGCTTGACTTATCCGGTGTTGCCCTGAGAACGAGATATGTGCAGCTCCTATCGGGATTGTCGGCGCATCGGGCGGCTTTGCTGGTCTTGTTTTACCATTGTCGAAATGTCTTGTAAACCAGGATTCCGAGTCTGATCGGGTCTTCCTGGGAGAAGGTCTATTCCTTCGTTGATCGCGAGAGCTTGTCATGGGCTAAGTTGGGACACCCCTGCAGGGTATAATCTTTCAAAAGACGTGCCTACGGTTATAGGCAGATGGGAATTTGTTAATGTCCGGTTGTAGATAACTTGACACCACATCCGAACTAAAACGCATCAACCGTGTGTTTACCCGTGATGGTCTCTTCTCGGCGGAGTCCGGGAAGTGAACACGGTTTCTGGGTTATGTTTGACGTAAGTAGGAGATCAGGATCACTTCTTGATCATTACTAGTTGACGACCATTCCGCTTGCGCTCTTCTCGCTCTTATTTACGTAGTTAGCCACCATATATGTTTAGTCGCTGCTGCAGCCTCACCACTTTACCTCTTCCTTTCCCTTTAAGCTTTGCTAGTTGGTAATGGGATTGCTGAGTCCTCGTGGCTCACAGATTACTACAACCACAGTTGCAGGTACAGGTTATGCGATGATCATGACGTGAGAGCGATGCTTGCTTGTGTTGAGTTCTTCTTCTGCTTCTTCGATCAGGGATAGGTTCCAGTTCGGCAGCCTGGGCTAGCAGGGTGGATGTCGTTTGAGTTTCTGTTTGTGTTTCATCCGTAGTCGGATGATGCTCTGATGTATTGTGATGTTGTATTCGTGTGGCATTGTATGCCTTATGTATGTATCCCCATCTATTATGTAATGTTGATGTAATGATATCCACCTTGCAAAAGCGTTTCAATATGTGGGTCTATCCTTGGTGGGACCTTCGAGTTCCTTTTGGATAGGGTCGCATATTGGGCGTGACATCAGTGCAGATAGAGCGCCAGCCCTTGTAGCAAATCTCTTTACCTCTTCTATCTGGGCGGGAGTCATAGATAATTTGGCCAATGTATCCTTTATTAAGGTTGGCGGCGGTTTATTGTATGAGGCCGCGCAGATGACTCGTTGAGCACCGGTATATAGTTGCTCTATCAAGGTATAGGCTGCTTTCAACTTCCTACGCATATTCGAGCCCAGATGAGCGACACGACTACCTGCAACGGTTTAAGAATTTGCTGTTAAACCGGCAGTTTCAAAGATGTTTAAGAAATTCTCTTGCAAGGATTACTTTCCAAATATAGCAGAAGTCATAGCATTGATCTGACGCTTTAACCCAGTTAGCTCTTCTGCTACCGGTTTAAGAGCCGCTTCAGCATCCTCAGCCCATTTTAACAGAGTGGCCCTCTCAGTTTCCCAGTCTGCCCGCTTGCTTTTGAAGCCATCCTTTAATTGCTCCATGGCAGTTAAAGCGCCCTTTAATTCTTCTTTGGCCTTGGAATTTTCTGCTTGCTGGGACTTGATGTTTTCTTGAAGATCAGCGATTTGGTAATCTTTGTTGCTCAAGTCAGCCTGCAAAAGACAGATAATAAAGTTGTTAATATTTTCTCAAAAGTCCCAAGCACATAACAAGTTATACACTTGGCACTTGGGAGCTAATGCGGATTGCTTCTTCTTAACTAATATTTTAAGTCCCAAGGCTCAATACAAGTATTAATCTTGGCACTTGGGGGCTAATGCTTAATTAATCAGATAAACCGGAGGCGAAGGAATTCAACATGGATAAACTTTGCAACAGGAAATCCCGGTTCATCTTGAAGAGATAAACCGTCCCTCGGGGGCTATACAGTTGAAGTCTTTTTTTATAAAAAGTCCCAGTTCATCTTGAAGAGATAAACCGGCCCTTGGGGGCTACAATGGAGTTGATATAAAGCACAAAGAAAAATTTATAAAATGTTTGAATAGAAGTTATCTTATAGCGCTCCTTCATCAAGTTGACTAAACCGACCTCATAATCCCGACTTGTATACAGGCAGTTTAGATATCCAGAGTGGAGTTCCTGAGCATTGAGATGAACATAGCTTGACAAATAAGTCTTCCACTTGCCTTTGTCCACAGAAGTAAATTCCTCTTTGGCACTGTGCTTTGATAAAGCGACAGGGTAGCCAGGAGTAGTGTGGCCAAAACCAGTAATCACCACATCATCGGTCGTGCCATCAAAAATCTCATCTGTGTTGGACGGTTTAGCAGTGGCTCTTGCTGGGCTTGGGGAATTAGCAGCTGGACTTAGTGGATCGGCAGCTGGACTTGGCGGATCAGCATGAGGACTAGCCGGATTAACTGCTGGTGGATAAACATAAGCGTCCTGACCTTGTGGCACAGGATCATCCAGAGCAATATCAGCATCTCAATCAGTAGCTTCTGAGGTCCTTTCCGGGTCAAAAGATGGATTATCATCAGTGGGAGCAGTCAGCTTGGCCTTTTTACTGAGTTGAGCTTTGGCACTGCAAGTAACAAACAGAGGTTAGTATGATAAACTGGTGCAAGAAAGGAAAACTACCCAGGGACGGTCTTGAGGGGAGGCATCTGTGTGGTTGATGAGTCGCCAGAGGATGAATTTGAAGTGCACTGATAATTGGAATTAGATGGATTAAGAGGGTATCGGAAGTAACCCGCTTTGGGATAAGATTTGTTCGAAGTACAAGAGACCTCTGCACGGCGTTTCCGAACTGGTGTGTCAGGCAATCTGCAAGAGGTAACATGTTGGCCACTGTGTCGGGTTGTGCGACGAGCTTCAGGGTGTTGTGTCTTCAAAGAAAAGTGTGGATCCAAATAAGCGAGAGGATGTGAACGTTTTACTTTCCGGACAGCGCGAGAGAGTTTTCATACTGGCACATGATCTGAATCAGAAGAAAGGGGAATTACCTCTACATGATCAGCACAGCTGGCTTCCGCATCATCCTGATAATGATCATTGTCAATAAGATGCATGAAAAATGAGCCAAGGGAATCAAGTTCTACCTCTGATTCTGAGTCATCAACATCTTCAGATGGATCAGGGGACTCAGCGGTTCTCTTCTTTACTGGTTTCTTTGAGGCCTTGCTCTTAGCATGAGGCGCTCTCACAAGTTTGTCTTGTGGTTTAGCCAGTTTGTCTTGAGATTTCCTTTTCCATAACGGGTCATTGCTCTGCAAAGATAAACAAAAGGTCATCAGAAAAGTTTCAACAAGGAGGGCGAATGAAAAGCAGAAAAATACAATCCTTACTGCTGGCGGTTTATGGGAGGCATAAAAGGGATGCAGCCCAGTCTTGCTGCACTCAGATATCGGTTCATCCAACATCTTTTTGACAGCTTCAGTAATTGCTTCATCACTTAGCTGGACATCAATATGGCGTTGAGGATCTTTTAACTCTCCTGTGTACTCGCACATTAAACCGGGATGTTGGCTTAAGGGCAAGATACTCCACGACACCTAGCAACGGACAAGGTCAATACCAGTTAAACCGTTTGCCATAAAATCCTGGATCTTGGAAATCTGTGGTGCATATTTCGATCATTCCTTGGCAGTGAGCCATTGAGGCAATGGATGTTCATTACTGAGCTGGTGAGCATGATAACCCGCAGAGAATTTTCATCTTCAGGAGCGGTATTCCGGCAGTAAAACCACGTTTGATTCTAGTCCTTGTGGTGGCTGTGGTGTTTGGCGTGAGGAAAATTGACTTCTTTCCTTTTCTGAATAGACACCCCTCCAAGTTTAGTGTTGGGGCCGTCACTAAACTCAGTACGGCGGTTCAAGTGGAAGAAGTCTCTGAAAAAATCGACGGTTGGTTCCTCTTGCAGGTAAACCTCACAAAACACTTGGAAATTGCAAATATAGGACACAGAGTTTGGTCCAATATCTGGAGTGTGGAGTTGGAAATTGGCAAGTACATCCCGGAAATTTTTTGATCCGGGAGGGCTAAACCCTAGGTCCAAATGATGTACAAAGACAACTACTTCTCCATCTTGAGGTTCAGGAGGGTTTTCAGTACCCGGGGCTCTCCAATGGATGATCTCTTGTTTTGCTAAAGCGCCAGTCACAACATAACTGGTAAGCTGTTCTTCTGTAAAGCGGGAGGGAGCCCAATTGCAGGAGAAGAACTATTTGGTCATTTTTGATGAAAAGCTATAAAAGAAGTTCAGATGCCCGATTACGGTCCAAGATTAATATGTATAAACCAGCGTCAGGTCGAGGAAGGGATCAAATAAGGAAAATATACATGTTAAACCGGATGCTGATGCTCAAGTAAAAGTGGCGGTTTAAGAGAGGAGTAATGGTACCTGGCGGATTATCAATTTCTAACAGTTAAACCGCCTACAATGGTGCAGAAGGGACATGTCTGAAATTTTCTTAAGTGTTGCACAAACAGGTTTTACAAGTTAATGTGATCATTTCGGATCTACTGCAGTTCATCAAAAGGGGAGAAATTTTAAAACTAAAGGTCGCGACAGTAGAAGAGCGCATATGCTTGGGCATGATCTCATGCAGTAAAAAGTGGTTTCTAAGGGTGACTAGGGGCGCTGAACTACTACCGCACACCTTTGCTATCAGTCTCGGATCTATTTATAAGATCTAGGAGAGAAAAAGGATGAACGATGAAGAACACTAACGAACAGTAGAACCCTAATGCAGATCTAATATTTGGAAAGAGGAGTACTTACTGATGCTGCGGGGCAGAGAAGGGGTGTCGCAGTCTATCTGATCAAGAACAGGTTGATGCAGCGGCCTTGTTGATGCAGTGCTCGAAGGACAACGGCGGTGGCAGAGCTCGGGCTCTTCGAGGTCGCGAGGAAGAAGAAGAGATGAAGTGGCAAGGGGGAGAATGGAAAGGACCCCGGGTCTTATTTATAAGGGCAAAGGGTTAAATGACAGGTGCAAGAATCGAGGAGCTAAAAATCGGATATCTGATACAGCTGTCACCTTGGTCTTCGGGAGTTAATTAATAAAAAAAGTATTTACAGGTTTTATACAGAGATGACGTCATGACGATTTGCTACAATTTTAAAAGATGACGTCATGGCGGTTTACCAAGCTCATATGGAGGAGACGTCATGGCGGTTTACAAGGATCATAGGAGGATGTTCAAGGAATTTTTCTAAGTATTGAAGATTGACATGAACAGGTTCAAATCAATCTGGGGCCTAATGTTGGGGATATAACTACTGAGTGTAAACCGCCCAGAAGGGTCCGGTTTAAGCTCATCCGCATTGAAGCCCATGAAGAGAAGGAGTATGGTGCTCTACCATTGAAGCTTAGAGGTCCAGGGCCCAAGGGCGGTTTAGAGCCCATAAACGTAAATCGGTATGAGATGTGTAAACTTGTGTTGTAAGTTAGGAAAGGTAGAAATCGAGCCGGACACGTGTATGAGCTGGCCTCGGTGTTCTGTAAACCGCCGGGCGTCAACCTGTGTATATAAAGGGACGACCCGGCGGCGGTTCAGGGACAAGAAACAACAACTCGAGATATAGGTAAAGCGGATTCGCTCCCTGCTCATCGAGACCCCATCAATTCCACCAGAACTGGATCATAGGCTTTTACCTTCACCGCAAGGGACCGAACCAGTATAAACTCCTCGTGTCCTTTGTTCTAGCCAGATTAAATTAATTTAAAAATAAACATACCTTAGTTTAAAATCCGACGAAATTTTACCTGCACAAAAACAATGAAATTTAAAATATCAAAATCAGAAAGAAAAAAAAATTGGAACTAATTGCATGTTGGCTATGTTTTCCATTTTACAGCCCATTTCTTATTACTTATAGCGCATTTTCTGGGCAAGCCGAATGCATCCCTCCTCGTCTTGAAAGATTTCAGGCTCAGCAGGGCGTAGAAATGCAAGTAGGCCTCCGTTGGTTATTCTGAAAAAACAAAATAGCTGGGCTAGCCATTTTCAGAAAGAAAAAACAAAACTGGGCAGGTCATGTGGAAAACATATATGAAATAACAGTCTGGGCTACATGGGCCACAGTTGATACCCTGCTCCGTCCTGAAAAAAAATCAATACTATGCGAGTTGCTAGGGTCCTGGTGTCAGCCGCTCCTTGTGCATTTATCTCGCTTATTGACTACGTTGACAGTGGCGTGCGACCCAGATGTTAGGAAACCATCAGGAGGAACCATATTTTTATTGTAATAAAGGAAGCACTTGCTTGCCTACTGCCATGATCCTAGTGGGTCCCTACTGTCATCGTCACCATGTATAGTTATCTCCTTATTCCTCTCGGTTGTTGACCATGTTGACAACACCGGATGGCGGCGCCGCGGCGAGCGAACCAAGGCGGAGGATGATGGTGAGGCCTCAGACGGGAATGAACAGGAGCCAGGGAACATACGTAGTGTTTTAGGGTGCGATGTGGTCGTGATTCATGCGCGGCAACACAACCAACTGTGGGAGACGGGAGCAGGCGATCCCGCCGGTGCTGGTTTGGCTTTGGCGGCTGGAGGAAGAAGAGACTGAAGAAACATGATAGACGTTGAATGTCAATCCAATGGTCAAGGTTGCCACAATAGTTTGTTGACTAAGACGACACCATGTAGCATACTTTTTAATAAGAAGAAAAGAAAAACTGGGCTCGTTCGCCAGATAACATTCCTGCAACTGCCACCATTTGATCTTGCATCACAACTAAAACTGCCAGGAAAATGTGTTCGTTTGTCGTCCTCCTCCCAGGGAACGTTCACCACATAACATTCCCGAAAATCAAAGAGTTGAGAAGACGTACAAAACAAGCTAGTGTACCAGTAGTAGAGTTTTAGAAAAAAAGAGAGACATGATAATGTATCTAGTTTGAATCCAAACCTAGACTATGACTACTCTGCAAGTATTGAAACTGACATATCCAACGTTCGCTTATCCTCTTCTCTAGTTACTCTGCCTAGCATCAGAAGCTCCGACCGCAGCAACCATGTCCACTGGTGGCTCGTCCACCTCCTCTTGAGCAAGAAACAACTAGATATGTGCTAAGTCGCCACCCGTACCATCCCCTGTGGGTCTCATCAAACCCCCGCTAACACACTCACAGCAGTTGGTTGCACATCGCAACCCGATGCCGATGATGTGGTGCCACCGCTGCAAATCACGCAGTGTCATCCATCACGTCTCAACTACGATCCTCAACCCTAGTCGGGTCTTCTACAAATGCCTGAATCATGGGGTAATGATATGTTTAAGTGTTTTTCGCCTGCTTTCAGTAGCTGATTTTTTAAATAGTTTCGTTGATGATCTTCCAATTTGATTCGTGCAGAAAATGCAAGATTCATGTGATTTGTATTTCTGGGAAGTTGCTTATGTGGGGGAATGGCACTATGCTGATTATTTGGTTAGCCGAGGAATCCCAATACCAGCAGGTTGTACTGTTCAACAAGTAACTGAAGGAACGGCAGAAGAGGAGGATGCAAAGCAAAAGGTTAAAGATGTACTTCATCTGAGCATGGCCAAGTAACAACTCCGGAATGACCTTGACAACAATGAGGAGATGCAATAGCTTGTGAAGATAATGGGCAAGATTGGTGTGCTCTAAAGGATGATTGTCTCTTCATTTGCAGTGTATGTAGCACTCGTGATGTATTCAGTGGCTATGACATGAGCACTTTTCTGAAACTAGTAATGAATGAAACACGTTTAGCAGGCTGGGCATGGTGTTGTGAACATTTAATGATTTCTATTGACGGAAATCCGGGGTTATTCCATTTTGCTCATAAATATAAATAGCAGAGGTCCTTTTGCTAATAAATAACTAAATTAGTAGAGGCCCTGTCGGGTCAGCTTTGTTCCCATTTGAAGACGTCAAGCAAAATGCAGTCCAACAGCAAAATATGTCATCAAATACAAGTTTCATAGGCAAATTTGAGCACAACAAAACAATAATGTCATCATGTTTTAGTCGTCATACAATCACCAAACACAAATCAACATACATAATAAGTGATGTTCTCACAGCAAAATACTAAACAACAACGTCATCAGGTTTTAGTTGTCATAGCAAACACAATTTCACATAGTAGATAAAAAGTTGTCTTCTCACAGGCAAATATAACAAAAGCAATCTAATCATCATCTGCAGTAGCAGCGTCAACATCTTCGCCATGTTTATCAATCTGAATCGTAATACCCCCAAGTGACATCTTATTCTTCATCCTCAATGTCCTCGAACGTTGGCTCTTATTGATCAACTCTCGTATGTCCAAAGCCCGACAGACAATCTTTTCGCCAGCGCCATTGGCGTGATGGTTCTCAAAGATATTAGGAACATCTGTGGAATCTTCTACATCACGAGCAGTGTAAGCATCATCTTGTTGTGCAACTTCATTAAACGAATTTCTCTGCTCAAACCTTTGCAATACTCTCCAGTCATCGCTACATGCATATGTGTCTTCTAAGAAAAATATATGTGTTTGTTTATTTGCCAAAATAAAAGGCTCGTTGGTCTGGTACGCCGCCTTGATATTGATGGATTGAAATAATCATCATCTCTGGGTTTTTCAATCTTGGAAAACAGGTTATACCAACGACAGCACAACAGAACCACACACCAATGAACCTCCAAACTGGAGATATACTACAACTGAGCAATGTGTGTTATGTTAGCATACATTTCAGTTGTCTCTTTGTCGTACGTATCCGTGCTCATGATGGCATTGTTTTGTGTCTTCCTTCATTCGTCGCGTGCAAGGGTGTTGTAGCGCATATCTCCAACTTCGCAAGATTCATAATGTCTGACCCGAGTATCAGGACCCATTGCTAGTGCATAAATGGCATCATCAACTGCAAGCCCATCTTCCCGCATCTTCTTAACCTATTGTTAGAAAATACACAATCTGATCATCTTATGTACTCAATATATTAAAAAAACTAGCAGTGCAATTCAATAGCTTACATGGTCTTGAACCATTTTCCAAATCCTTCCATAACCAATTTGTCAATGTTTCTTGGATTTTCGGTAGTAACTCCTTTTTGTAGATTTTGCCCAACACAGTGATCGCATCAAACATATAAATATATAAGAATGTGTTGTAAGTTAGTAGATTACGATGTATAAGATGCAGTACTTAGCACCTACTCAATATAAGGTAAAATCTCAAGACAGTTATTCAACACATACCAAACCATTTTGTCCAAATCTTTAGGTTTGTCGTCTTGTCAACTATTCCCTGTAACTCAAACATTGAGCTCAGGATTGTCTTCACACACCTCTTTGCTAAGTTGATCAGCTGTTTCAATGTATTTTGAGTAGAATGTCAACGCTTCTATAGTAATGTAGGCCTCTACAATGGAACCCTCATGTCTAGCTCTATACCTAACATAGCCCTTGAAAGTGCCTAGCTGCCTTTCAATAGGGTACATCCAGCCATACTGTACTAGACCTCTAAGTAGTGCCTCATCAGGTAGATGAACAGCCAAATGACCATCACATCAAAGAAGGAAGGAGGATATATCTTATCAAGGTCACAAAGGATAGTTCGTATCTTGTCTCTAAGACGCTCCAAAGCATCTATCCTGATATTTCTACTATAGAGTTCCCTGAAGAATTGTCCCAACTCTGCAATAAGTCAGGACGGCCCAATCCTCTAAGGATAACATGTAAAACCCTTTGAAGTGGGACGTGACAGTCATGAGTTTTCAACCCTTGTACCTAGTTTCCATCTGCACTAGCTCTCCTTTTAGGGTTGGACGCAAATCCATGTGGGAATCTCACACATGACAGGACCTTGCAGAATTCTTTTCTTTTTACCTCGTCCATGACGTACACAGCTGGTGCCATATCCTGTGATGCACCATCATCATCCACTTGGAAATCCCTTCTGATACTATTGGGGATATAACTACTAAGTGTAAACCGCCCAAAAGGGGTCGGTTAACGCTCATCCGTATTAAAGCCCATGAAGACAAGGAGTATGGTGCTCTACCATTGAAGCTTAGAGGCCCAGGGCCCAAGGGCGGTTTAGAGCCCATAAACATAAACCGGTACGAGATGTGTAAACTTGTGTTGTAAGTTAGGAAAGGTAGAAACCGAGCCGGACACGTGTATGAGCCGGCATCGGTGTTCTGTAAACCATCGGGAATCAACCTGTGTATATAAAGGGACGACCGGGCGGCCGTTTAGGGACAAGAAACAACAACTCGAGAGATAGGTAAAGCGGATTCGCTCCCTACTCATCGAGACCCCATCAATTCCACCACAACTGGATCATAGGCTTTTACCTTCACCGCAAGGGGCCGAACCAGTATAAACTCCCCCTGTCCTTTGTCCGGTTTAACCCCTTTTTGCTAATCTCGTTGTGATGGCTCCAAGACTAAGTCCTCTTGCTAGGACATCTAACGTCTTAATTCCACGACAGATACACAGGTGTGTCAGATCAATCCTAGATTTTAAGGTATCTTTCGTCTCGCGTTCCATATTAAGAAGTGTGCTGATAATGTTATCACATATATTTTTCTTGATGTGCATCACATCAAGATTATGTCGCAGATCCAAATCTTTCCAATACTCCAAGTCCCACAAAGTGGACCTATGGGTAAACAATTATCTCTTTTCTGCCCTGCCATGCTTCCTTTTCCCGCTACCATTATCGGGAAGGTTTCCTGGTGTAATATGCCTGACCTTCTCTAATTCCACTTGCAACTCATCGCTGGTGAGCCTCTTTGGTGCATCACGGTTTTCATGCTTTGCATTGAACACATGTCTTTGGTATTTTGTAAGACACGGCTTGCCTTGGCAAGTAAATGGTGGTGTCCAATGTAACAGATCTTGCTAAGTATTGTGTATGACAGTGGATTCCTATCACAGCAAACACATGCATTGTAACCATGTGTCGTTCGCCCTAACATAGTGCCCAAAGCCGGATAATCATGGATGCACCAAATTATAACAACACACAGAGAGAAATTAGCTGGTGGGCTGCTATATAGGTCTCGAGTGAGAATACCCCTCCATAGCTATTGAAGTTCCTCCACAAGAGGCTCCATGAATAAATCAAAATCCTTTCCAGGACTTTTTGGACTTGGGATGAGCAAGGCCATCATATAGTTTGATTCTTGGGTGCAGACATTTGGTGGCATGTTGTAAGGGATAACAAGCACTGACCGCATGCTATATGTGGCACTCTGGTGGCCAAATGGGTTAAATCCATCTGTAGCTAAGCCAAGTCTAATGTTTCTCGGGTCACCAGCAAACTTTTTGTGTTTCTGATTGAAGCTTTTCCAGTCACTACCATGAGATGGATGGCTCATTACATTCTGATCTCTGTACTCTTGGTTCCTAGAATGACACAGTACATCCTCTCTTGTTTCAGCATCATGAAACAACCTTTGCAATCTTGGTATAATTGGAAAATGTCTCAGAACATTATGAGGAATCCTCTTCATAGCATTGTCATCTTTCCATCTTGATGATTTGCATTTTGGGCATTCACTTAAGTTAATCCTTACGGAACAGAACACAATTATTCTTACAAACATGGATCATATCATATCCAATTCCAACTGCACAAAGGAAATTTCTTCATTTTACTGTAGGTGTGTGGCAGCTCACACGCATCTGGGAAAGATTTGTGGAAAGCAGCCAACATCACATTGAATGATTTGTTCATCATCCGCTCAGATGTCTTCAACTGAAGAAAGGTGACCATAGCTGAGAATACTGAAGCTTATTTCCAGGGGTGACTGCCACGTTGCATTATTCCAACATGCAAGCCCACCATTTTTCTTCTGCAGGTGAAAGTTCATAAATGTGCGAGTATTTTCTAGCATTGTTTCAATGTTTGTCAAACTCGCTGGCGCCGCCACCACCACCACCTCCTCCTCCTCCTCCTCTTCCACCTGAGCATCAGGTAGATCAAGATGGTGATTTTCTGCTTCCACATAGTCAGTAACATTGACGTTCACAACTTCACCATGATGAACCCACCTAGTATATGTGACTGACATCCCATACAAGTGTAGATGATTTGCCACAGTTGGCTGGGGTTTTGTAACTGAATTTGTACAACTTCTACACGGGCAGAGCACATCTGATTTCGGACCACCGTACTTAGCTCTGATAGAGTTCATGAAGTTTTCAACCCCCTTGGCATATGCAGTGGAGAATCTTCAAGCAGAAATTATCCAACTCATGTCCATCTGTTAGACAGACAAATTAGTTCTTCTACTAGATATTACAGGAAAAACATATGTGCCTTTTTGTAAAGTCCAGAAAAAAATACCTAGGTCGATGTCTAAAGCAATGGCAAGATATTTGGACAAGCAGATCTAAGTAACGAAAGATATGTGAAGCTAATTCAGCAAACACAATTGAGTGCTAAATTATGACACGCTATTTCAGCAGTCAATGAGGCCGAGCACACAGCCATCAAAAGCCATCTGAGAAACAAATATCAAGTGTAAAACGGTGTCAAGCTATTTCACCTAACAGATTAGCTAAAAGACCATGGCAATCTACTTCACAATAAATATATGGCAGGATATTTTAGCAACTAATCGGGCGTGGCATGCCACTCAGCAAAGCAGATTGAGTGCAGAACAGGGCAAGGAAGCCTCTTAAGCAGAGCATATTGACTGTAAACTATTTCGGCAAATAGTGAGATTCATAGCGTCTATCAGCTAGTAACATTCAGTGCTACTCCAACATGCACGGGGCCTCAGTCTAGAATTTGCATACCGTGGGAGAAGCTGACCATCATGTGTCTCCACAAGAATGTTGCCAGCGGTGGCGGCGCGGCTGGAGGACGGAAGTCCACGAGAGCGTACAGTGGGAGCGAGAGGATTGCGTGAATCCCTTTGATGAACCATGGCGCCGTCATATCGACGCTGCAGGGAGGGCCTCTTTGGCAGAACGAATGGAGTGGAGGGAGCCAGGGGGAGGGAGTTTGGGGAATATTATTGGCTAGTTAGCCGAACGGCAGTTGAATTTGGCATTTGGGCGGAATTTTCATGCGGTGGGCGGGGGAGTTTGGCGCATGGTCGGCTTCTCCAAATGCGGCACCACGTGTCAGTGAAGAGGCAAGCCGAAGCGCATTCCGTTTGTGTGAGCTGTGTGTAGGACCGATTGTGTGAGGGGTGCAATGCGACCGCGACAGGCATGCTATGAGTGTACCGCATTTTTCCTTTTAAAGTTGGTGCTTCACACGATCCATATATACTAATACTAGTGCCTAAGATAAATTATGTATGTATATTACCTATGTGTTTATTTACTTTGCATGTTAGCTTTGTCTCGGGTCAAACCTTCTAAACTTAGACCAACTTTATACACACAAAAATGAATCATCATTCAATATTTTTTCATACAATATATCTTACTATTATTGTGAAAGTTCATATACTCCAGATGAGATTCATGCAAACGCGATAGATTTTCTTACATTTCGAACTTTTATAGGACTGGAAAAAAATAAACCCGACCCTAAACCTATTCTATGGCGGCGACCGACGTCCACTTTCCTTTGTACTTCCGCATCGGCGACGACGTCCTCCATCTACCTTCTCCATGAACGGTGGCGGGGTTCCAAGACCCATGAAGTGAAGGTGTGGTCTCCAGCAAGGAAGAGTACAACACAGGAGATGGACCGACTAGTTGGCACACCATGCCCTCCCGCCTCACATGCCCTACTCATCCTCGAAGGAGTCCCCGACCACGACTATGCCGGTGGACGTGAGGTCGATGATGATCGACGTGGATGGTCCGTCGCTTCACCTGCCACTTGCACTATAATGCCCGGATAATTATGCTACAGTGAACCCATGCTAATGAAGCCACATCACCTCTGTTACTGTTGCCAATCTCGCGTTAGGTCCAAAATGATTCAAAATTGAATTTGAATTTTTGTCAAGCATTAAAACTAAAATGTTCGGAATGTGACATAATTAAGTTTACTAAATTAGGTGTAATCTATGTATTTTTCCAAAACTAAAATGTTTAGGAAATGAGAGAACACAAAAAAGAAAATAAAGAAAAAGGAAAAGAACAAAAACAAAAAACAAAACTAACAAAAAATGAAAAGGAACCCCCCACTACACCAGGCGGCCCAGCTCACAGGCCAGGCCGGCCCACCTGGCCCAGCCGGCCGGCCACCCCACTCACCTAATCCCCCACCTACCGAAACCCTAACCATCCCATTGCCCCATCCCCCCCCCATGTTCGATCCCCCTCCTGATTCGATTTGGATCGGGGGCTCGATCCGCCCCGACCCCGTCGCTGTTCCCCGCTGCCTGGAGCCGCGTCGCCGCCCTCCTCCTCGCCGGACGCCATCGCCGTCATCCTCTCCATTGCTGCATCGTATTCGTCTTCCTCCCTGAGCCCCACTGCCCCGTACCCTACAACCCCTCATGAGCCCCCTCCTTCTCCTCTGCCACGCTCCCGCCGCACACCGGACGCGCTCAAGGCCGTGGCCTCGTCCCGCGCATCCGCGCTCCTATTGTCGCGCTAGCGAGCCCTGGACGCGCCCACTGCTGCCCCGTCGCTGCACACCCTGGCCACTATCCGCGCCCGAACGCGTCCCCGCACCACTGTCGCCGCGTCCGACTATGTGCGTCATGCGCCCCTTGTGCAACCATGCCATGCGCCCCGCCTCACCTCTTCTCCCTCCCCCACGCTCTCTGCTGCTAGCTCTGGCCACTGCTACGTTGCGGCTGCTCTCGCCGACAGCTCGTCCCGGCCGCCGCGCCTCGCGCCTTTCTGCAGCACGTCGCGCGCTCACTGCCGCTGTTGCGGTTCGCCTCCGCCATTGTCCCTCGTGTCGCCTGACCCGCACCGCCTCCGCCCCGTCGCACTCCCGCACCTGTCGCCCCGCTTCCCGCCTTGGCTCCGCCGGCGCCGCCCCTCGCCTGCTGCAGGTAAAGACCCCCCCTCCCCCCCGCCCGCCCGCCACTAACAAACAAGGCCCACGCCCAAAACAATTTTAAAATAAAATAAATAATAATTAAAAATAAAAAGTAATTAATTAATTAACTTAGTTATTTGTGATTAATTAACCTAATTAACAGTTAGTTAGTTAATCAGTCTATGACATGCGGACCCCACATGACAGCTTGACCCAGCCAACACCTCTCTTGACTACTGACGTCATGCTAATGCAATAATGCTATTTTCCAATTAATTTAATAATAATAAGTTAGAAGTTGATTAAAACTTTGAAAATTAATATGAAATAATCCGTAGCTCGGATGAAAATACTTTGTACATCAAAGTTGCTCAAAACTATGAGACAAATCCGAATACGCAGTCCGTTTGTCAACCACATGTCCCTAGCATAGCGAACCTGCAACAATCCACTTTCCCGGATGTTTCCCCCCTTTGTCGGTATCACCTACTACCACGTTAGGGCACATCTAAGACCATTCATTGTCATGTCATGCATCGTCATGCTTATGTTTGCATTATATTTATTGTTTCTTCCCCCTCTTTTCTCCGGTAGACTACGAGACTGACGTCGCTGCTGCCCCGATCGACTATGGAGTTGACGACCCCTCCTTCTAGCCAGAGCAACCAGGCAAGCCCCCCACCCTTGATCACCCGATATCGCCTATTCCTGCTCTCTACTTCTTGCATTAGAGTAGTGTAGCATGTTACTGCTTTCGGTTAATCCTATTTCACTGCATAGCCTGCCATTGTTGCTACAACTGTTGATACCTTACCTGCAATCCTAAATCCTTATTATAGGATGCTACTTTATCATCAGTGGCCCTACATTCTTGTCCGTCTGCCATGCTACACTATCGGGTTGTGATCACTAAGGAGGTGATCACGGGTATATATATATATGTACATACATACATGCGATACAGATGGTGACTAAAGTCGGGTCGGCTCATAGAGTACCCGCAAGTGATTCGGATATGGGGGCTGAAAGGACAGCTGGCTCCATCAAGGTAGTGGTGGGCCTGGGTTCCCGACGGCCCTCGAGTGCTACTTTGAGGCAGAGCGATATGGCAGGTTGTGACCACCTAGGAGACAGGAGGGCCTGGTCCTTGTCGGCGTCCACGGTTACATCAAAATAACACGCTAAACGAGATCTTGTTATTTGATATGAGTTGGGTCAGTTACCTTATATGCACTAACCACCACGTGGGACAAGATATGGGCAACCAATGTCGTGGTATCAGTCAAAGCCTCCTGGACGTCAGCGACTGAGCGGCGCATGCAGGATTGGACTGGAACGCCTGCTCTTGTATTAGGGAGGCTAGGTCTGCTTCTGGCCGCCCACACAACATGCAGGCGTGCAGTGGGTGATCGGCCAAGACTCGTGCTCGCTTAGGATTTAGACCGGCGTGTTGACCTCTCTGTTAGGCCTAGGTAGGGCTGCGACGTGTTGATCTCCCGAGGCCGGACATGACCCAGGAAAGTGTGCCTGGCCAGAGGGATCGAGCGTGTCGGGTAATGTGGTGCACCCCTGCAGGGAAGTTGATCTATTCAAATAGCCGTGTCCATGGTAACATGAGGACCCGGAGTTGTACTTCGACCTCATGACAATTAGAACCGGATACTTCATAAAACACACTGTTTCAAGTGCCAGATACAACCCATTGGGCGACAAGGGAAGAATCGCCAGGTAGGATTATGCTATGCGATGGTACTTGGTGAACTTACCAGCTACTCTCTTCTACATGCTTCAAGATGGAAGCTGCCAGAAGCGCAATCTTCAACAGGACTAGCTATCCCCCTCTTATTATGGCATTCAGCAGTTCTGTCCATCAATATTGCCCCTTTACACAGATACCCATGCATATCTAGTGTAGATCCTTGCTTGCGAGTACTTTGGATGAGTACTCATGGTTGCTTTGCTCCCTCTTTTCCCCTTTCTATTCTTCTCGGATGTCGCAACCAGATGCTGGAGCCCAGGAGCCAGACGCCATCGTTGACGACGACCCCTAGTACACCAAGGGTGCCTACTACTACTACTACTACGTACAGGACACCGACGACCAGGAGTAGTATAGGAGGATCCCAGGCAGGAGGCCCGCGCCTCTTTCGATCTGTATCCCAGTTTGTGCAAGCCATCTTATGGCAACTTGTTTAACTTATGTCTATACCGGGATATTGTTGATTCCGCTGACTCATTTATGTTCGAGAACTTGTATTCGGGCCCTTGAGCCCCTGGCTTGTTATATGAAGCTTGTATGACTTATTTTACTTTTAGAGTTGTGTTGTGATATCTTCCTATGAGTCCCTGATCTTGATTGTACACGTTTGTGTGCATGATTAGTGTATGATTCAATTGGGAGCATCACAAGTAGGTATCAGAGCCGACTGCCTGTTGGAATCCCCCTTCCACACTCCTTGTCCGAAGTCGAGTCTAGTCACTACAAAACTTTTACTAACATGGTGTGTCTTATGGGCCCACGTCGCCATTTGGGTGGTATTAAGATCTTTTACTCCTCGATCTTTACTCCAGGACTCTGAACTCTCTCCTACGAGTTAAACGAATTTACTAACTCTAACATTAGGATCCCGTGACCACCTTCACCCCAAAGTTGGATAAGCCATAATTATTCATTAGAATAGTATTTTGAATAATACCCACACTGTCATTTGACTCCACTGAAACATCTTTTTTCCAGATGGAACCCACGAGGGAGGTCGTGCTCCACACGACGGCCATTGGTGTCTCAGGATCACCTACTATGCTAGCTGAGATGATGACCTATCTGGGTTATCGTTGGCACCCTGAGTACACCGTGTACGAGCAGTACCAGGACTTTAACTAGGAGCAGTACCTTGCCATCGTCCACCTCTACTCTCGGGAGTATGAATCCACTGCTGTGCTGCACACCTCTCATGGTGTTGGAGTGACCATCGATATGGTAGTCCACGATGCTGCTTATGCTACTCTAACACGTCTCCGTGGAGAGTATCGGGCGTTGGACACCTCCCCTTTCAGGCACATTGCTATCGCATCTGACGTTGGTGTGGAGGGATACTACACTGCTGCCTACTCCACCGTTACCCGAGACCCCTTCCACCATCAGAACCTTGTTCTGCACGCTGATGGGCTGGATCGAGCTAACCGAGCTCTTCGCCATGAGCTAGACACCACACATCAGCACCTTTACTGTGTCATGATGTTGTTGCGGCCCTTGGTTTGATCTGGTGAGTTGCCGCGTTCTGCGATCTACCCAGCCAGGACTGTGATGCACCAGGGTGTCGGTTGGCCAGATGTGGGGGGCTACACTCCCGCACTTGGTCCTCTTATGCCACCTGAGCGTCGGGTTGTCCACCAGAGTATCCGTGGGCCCCAGGCTACTCACGCGGAGGACTTTCCGTCGTGTCACTACCAGCTGTCAGGCTACTCCTTCCTCCACAGTTCCTCCTGGGACCGATCTAGTCTTGCTTACTAGTATTAGATGCAATCGCCACGAGCCTGCGTGCCACCTATGATATCTTTAGTCTATGTACTGAACTCTATGTATCGAACTCTATGCACGACCCCTTTTGTAAGTTATGCCGACTACTATGTAGTATCTATCGTGCTCCTTTCATTATGCATGTTTCATCATGAATGATTCTTGTCTATGCAAATTTCTCATTGCTGAACTACCCCTATTATATATTACTAGGATGGTTAGACCAGGTGATCGTGGTCGTGGCGGTGACGCCCCACCACTGCCTGAGTACGTGGCTGGTATGATCCAACAGTTTGAGCTGAACTGCCAGTTCATGGAGAATATGTTGGCTCAGTTTCCTAGCCCCAATATGAACCAGCAGCCAACCACA
Organism: Triticum aestivum; assembly: GCF_018294505.1. Classification (NCBI taxonomy): domain Eukaryota; kingdom Viridiplantae; phylum Streptophyta; class Magnoliopsida; order Poales; family Poaceae; genus Triticum; species Triticum aestivum. The sequence goes on along the minus strand of NC_057810.1, from coordinate 379,398,646 downwards.
GTAACTCTGCATGATTTCATGCGCCTCAACCCAACCATCTACCACAGCTGAACTCAGCCGCTGGATGCTGATGACTAGCTCCGTGACATCACCTATGAGATGGAGTCTACTGATGTAGCCCCTGCCAGCTATGTCACGTTTCCTTCCTTCTTCCTAAAGGGACTTGTTGCTCAATGGTGGGACAGCCACAGGCGTACTCTGCCAGCTGGAACAATCACCACCTGGCCAGACTTCCAAGTTGCTTTCCATGCCCGCTTCATTCCTTAGGGAGTCATGGACCGGAAGAAGCATGAGTTTCGCAACCTCACCCAGGGCAACAAAATTGTGGAAGCTTATCAGCGGGAGTTTCTGGACTTATCCCGCTTTGCTGAAGAGGACATTGCAACTGGTGCTCGCAGACAGGAGAATTTCCATGATGGACATCAAGCTGACATCAAGCTCGCACTGCTAGTGCATGACTTTGTTGATTTTGCAACCTTGGTGAACAAGGCCATCAATGTCGAAACTGGTCTGCAGGAACACCAGAGCTCTCACAGGCGCAACCGTGACATGGGCTCATCTTCGGGCCCTACCTCGCAAAAGCGTAGGATCTAAATTCCCAACATCATGTACCAACCAGCTGCACCTGCTCCAAGGCAGTCCTATGTTGCACCTCGTCTGCCTCCTCCACCACCTAGGAAACCAAGACTTCCAGTTGCACCACCACAAGCTCCTGCTCCCACTCCCAATGATGGTTTGTGCTTCAGGTGTCGCCGTCTAGGTCACTGCACCAGGGAATGCAATTAGAGCAAGAACCAACTGGCACTTCCAGCAGCTGGTCATGGAAACAATCAACCTCGCAACAACAATGCCAAGATTTATGGTTGTGTTCATGCCAACCACGTTGATCTGAATGAAGCTCAGGACCAGCCTGCTACTGTGATGGGTACACTCCTTGTAAATTCAATACCAACATCCATTTTATTTGATACAGGTGCATCGCATTCATTCATGTCAGAAGATTTTGCATGCTTGCACGACAAATATGAGGACATGAATGCTTCTCTATTAGTACACACTCCTGCGGGCCAATGTCCAACCTCCATGATTTGCACCGACGTCCCCGTTGAAATCAGAGGACTGGAATTCCTTGTCTCTCCCATCGTACGGAAGTCCTGTAGCATTGATCTCATTCTAGGAATGGATTGGTTGAAAGTGCATACTACTTCTATAGTTTGCGCCACTAAGACAGTCCATCTGCTACACCCTTCCGATGAAATAATAAGCTACAATGCTCGTCTGGTTCAGAATGTCGAGGCAAGGCTTTATGCGTTGAATGCATTGAATGTTACACCACTCCAGGGCATTGAAAACATTCCCGTCGTATGCGAATTCCCCAATGTCTTTCCTAAAGAACATCCAGGGATTCCCCCTGCTAGTTTTGTTGAATTCATCATCGACTTGAAACCAGGCACCACTCCTATAGCCAAACGACCCTACAAGATGCCACCACATGAGCTCATTGAGCTTAAGGAGGAAATCAACAAATCTCTATGAAGTGGTTTCATTCGCCCAAGTTGCTCTCCTTGGAGAGCACCTTCTCTCTTTGTCAGGAAGAAGGATGGGACAAACCAATCGGTCCATGACTATTGTCCTATCAACCAAGCGACCATTTAGAACAAATATCCCCTTCCTCGGATCAATGTTCTATATGATCAACTAGCCAGTTTGTCAGTGTTCTCTAAACTCGACTTGAGGTTGGGTTACCACCAGATCCGTGTTTGCAAAGAGTATGTCCCAAAGACCGCATTTGTGACTCGATATGGTTCATACGAGTACACCATCATGTTTTTGGGCTTAACCAATGCTCCAGCCACCTTCTCTCGTGTGATGAACTATATCTTCATCGAATACCTCGACAAGTTTTTGTGGTTTATCTGGACCATATCCTTGTATATTCCAAGAGTGAAGAAGAACATGATGAACATCTCCATCTTGTTCTGGAAAAGCTTAGAGAGCATCAACTCTATGCCAAGTTCTCCAAGTGTGAATTCTGGCTACCCGAAGTAACCTTTCTCGGGCATGTCATCTCCAAGGATGGTATTGCCGTCAACCTCGAACAAGTTTAGGCTATCCTCGATTGGACTCCTCCGAAGAATGTCAAGCAAGTTAGAAGTTTTCTCGGACTTGCCAGCTATTACTAGAAAAAAAAGACACATCTGTGATATTTTGGGCCAAACGAATTTTTTTTCTGTCATACTTATGACACTTCTATGACGATAATGGTGACAAAACCCGGTATCATCATAGATGTGATGGGGTCCTACTTCTATGACAAAAAATCATGAGAGAAAATGGGCTTTTCTTCCTGGACGGGCCGGAGACGCAGCTGCATGACATTCTTTGGGCCTTCCATGACGGAAAAAACCGTGGTAGAAGCGAGGGGGAGGAAAATTTCGGGGAGTTCCCGGTTACTGTGGGTGGTCGGGGGCCGAGCGATGCGCGTTTCTCTCGTACACGTACACACGTGTGTGCCAGGCGTTGGGCTCTAACTGAACCCGAGCGAGCCGTTGGGCTCTAACTAAACCTAAGCGATTGCACTAGCTACGTTACTGAACCCGAGTGATTCCTTCGCTACTGCTATTAACTGAAGCTGATCGATGCTGCCTCGGGATGAACAATGAGCGTTTGTTGGGGGGGGGTTGAATGAATAGTGAGCGTTGCTGGGGGGGGGGTTCAGATGAACAGTTACCGGTGGGGGTGGATGAACAGGACCCCGTGGTGTTGCCTCTGGATGAACAGGACCCCGATTGATCGAGTCGGTTGGGGCTGGATGAACAGGACCCCGTGGAGGGCTGGATGAACAGGACGACCCCGTGGAGGGCTGGATGAACAGTAGATGGTGGATGGCTGGATGAACAGTAGCCCGTGGAGGGGTGGTTGAACAGGAGCCCGTGGAGAGGGCAAGTTGAACAGTAGCCGGTGGAGTAGCGTGCGGTGGAGGCTGGATGAATAGGAGCCCATGGATGAACAGTCGCAGGTGGAGGCTGGAGGAGGTTGACGGTGGATGAACAATAGCCCGTGGAGGCTGGAGGAGGTCGGCGGTGGAGATGAACAGTATCCCGTGGTGTCCCGTTTTGCGGTACGCCACACCCCTCCCGATGAACAGGACCCCCGTTTCGACCGTAGCGCTCCAACACAAGTCTGTTTCCACCGTTTTGCGGTACGCCACACCTCTCCCGATCAACAGGACCCGGTTTCGACCATAGGAAGTCCAACACAAGTCCTTTCCACCGTTTTGTGGTACGCCAGACCCCTCCCAATGAACAGGATCCCACTTGGAACGTGGCCGGTCGACCACACCATTTCCTCTGTTGTGCGGTACGCCAAGCCTCGTTTCCATCGGTTGTTCCGACCAAGCCCTCCCGATGAACACGACGATGCATTCTGTTCCAACCCAACCGGTTGGTTCCCCGTGAATACGATGACAATGTTGTTTCTCCGTTCCGTCCCAGCCATGTACACGAGCCCTGGCCATACGTATGCACGAGTAGGAGTTCAAGACCCCGCCCATATGTATGTATGTGGCCGTATTTTCTTTCTTGCACCCTGGCCACTGTACGTACGTGTACATGCTATCTGCGCCTCTACTATGACACGTGCACGCCTCTACTACGACACATGCGTGCGTCTAGATTGACCAGTATGTACGTACACGTTTGCAACTAGAATGACAATGCTACATACGCTTCGAGCAGGTGGATCCCAACTATAAGGCACTTCCTTGTGTGCAAAGATGTAGTTGGTGGGTGCCAGCAGTCAGGTGGCGAATCTTTTTTTTTGCCCGGACGCATTTCCTTGCATGTATAGGTGTAGCTGGTGGGTCCCAGCAGTCAGGGAGGAAACACTTTTTTCACAAAATATGGTGTCCCGTCTGATGGGTCCCCGCTGTCAGGTGGAGGAATAATTATTTTGTGCATAATAAGGAGGCACTTCCTTGCGGCCTCCATGGACCCAGCTGTCAGCCTCTCCACATAAAGTACTCTTTCGATGGAAGTCGTTCCTCGACCACGCCACGCCGAGAGCACTAGGGCGATGGACGACGACGAGGCCTAGGAAGGGGACGACGCAGAGCCGGGGAAGACGTGGCAGTGGAAGCCCGCGCGGAGAGGAGTACTAAGGTTCACTGGTTCGGCTGCGGTGTGAGGCTGTCGTTGTTGCAGCGCCTGGCCAGCGGTGGGAATAGTAGGGGCGGTGAGGCCTCCGCGGCAGCACAGCCGGCCACGGGAGGTAGGAGCATGCGGCACGATCGGCGCTGCTTTGTGCGGCTGGAGCACAAAGACCAAAGGTTGAAGGAGCACTACAACCGTTGCTGAGAGAGAGAGGCCACTGCCTCTTGTGTGAGATGGTGTGACGAGAAACAAACCCATTTTCCATTTTCCACATGGCAATCGTTTTATATTCTATACGTGCCATTGAGGAATATATAACTTTATTTAATACTAACGCGTCAAGTCGAACTTTGTTCCATCTAGGCGTGGTACCCGACCATCCTTCGAGTAAACAACCGCTACACGCGTCAAATTATCATGTCGGCTGCCTTTTCGTACAGAAACGAACTCCACCATGTACCCGCACGGGTGTGGCCGGGGAACGAAGACGTGAGTATGTGCGTCCTACGTGCATCTCTTCTTTAGGTGTAGGTACGTACGTGGGAGGTTGTGAGAGAGATGGTTTGTGCGAAACAGAGGCAATGTGTTGATGATATCTCAAACAGAAAAATGTAACATATGCAATGTGTGTGAAACGGAGTCATGGACGCGAGATATCGATAGAATTGAAAACAATGATGAAGTGTGTGGCTGCGCGATCGATAAAGGGTGCAGTTTTTCCGTGGCATGGATACCTACCCACAATGTTCGACTATCGGTGTGTGTGGGGGGGAGGGGGCAGAGACCGATCGACTAGTATATGTGTGGGGAAGGAGAGAGACCTAGCTATGTATTGAGGGAGATCGATCGGCATCCATGGATATGTGTAGCAAAGGAATAAGGTTGGGAGATAGACAAATGTAGAGCGTCAGAGGGTTGGTGGTGGAGTGGCATCTCACAAATGGTGGGAGAGTCCTGCTAGACAAACGGAGGGTATGAGTGCAATATCAATAAGAGAGGGTGGGGGATGTCTTTCTGTCTATGCATGTGCGTATGAGAGACGGGTCGGGAGGTATGCAAGTATCATGAGGGGAGACGATATGGTTGTGGTAAGCATACGTAACTACATAGGAAGATCAACTATCGTGTGTCCGAGAAAGGGAGAGACATAACTAGCAAGGTAAGTGTATCGGTGCATGGGGAAAGAGAATTATAGTCGACCTGGCTATATGTAGGGAGATCAGTACGTATACACGCATGCATGTCTTAGAATCAAATAAGGTCCGAAGAGACAGACAGGGGGAGAGGGGTCCGACTAGGAGGTGGTGCGAGAGGCCTACCATGTCGAGGAGGGAGGAGTGTGCAAGTATGAGATCAATGAAAAGAGGGGCGGGAGTGTGCACCTGCGTGGAACCGTATTGGACATAGAGGGGCATGGACGGTGAGAAGAGAAGAGGGGAAGTATATATGTGTTTGTCGTAGGCACACTTGGCTAGAGAGTTATATCGACCGGTCTGTGCCGAAAAGAAGGAGTCGAGGGCCTACACACACCACGGGTGAATGACCTAAAGAGAAATAATGAACGTGTGCGATGGAGGGGACGCTAAGGGTGGGTGAGAGGGGGGCAGGCGTGTGCATGCACGATAGAAAGTTAGTGCTAGCTAGCTACAAATAGAAGAGAATCGTAAGGTGTAGAAGACGAACAAAGATCATAATTTATTATAAAAAAGTGGATACGGATACTTGAATAAGATATCATAATGTAGAACACTGATTATAATTTGGGCTAATGTGTGGCTTTTGCAGCTCACGTCTAAATACTTGTCATAATGTAGGGGACGGGGCACTATACTTTGTGCGATAAACACGGTGTACATATGGAACATGGTTTAGATTATGAATATATAGTTAGTACATCAAATGTACTATTATTTGGAATCACATCAAGTGTATTTAAAAAATAGAATTTGAGTTCATGTAGTACACATAGTTCATATATATCTCTATAGTAATCATGTGGTGTGTTATTAAGGTAATACACGAATGATGGTTGAAGTTGGCAACAATCATGATTGTAGATTCTTATTGAAATAGAGAAACGAATTCAAATTCAGTTCGAATTGGAGCGGTAGTATGGACATTTGGAATGCACTAAAATGTTGGTATGAGTAGGTTACATGCATTATACAGCAAGCGAAAAAAATTAATTGGACATAACATGGATTCATACTCCCTCCTTCCATCTATATAGGGCGTAATGCGTTTTTTAAGACCGCCTTTGACTATCGACAAGATTAATAGTACATGACATGCACAATGTGAAAATTATATCATTGAAAGCTCCTTTCACACACGAACTTAACGGTGTTCTTTGTGTAAGTCGCATGTCATATTTTATTGCTCTAATATTTGGTCAAAGTTAGCATCTAAAAATGCATTAGGCCCTATATAGATGGAAGGAGGGAGTAGCTTTGAATAGCATTTGTATAGTAAAACGGGGCAAGACTCTCTCTTTATGTGGTGTGAATAGTTTTATTTTTTTCGTTTTCTTTTTGGTTGAGGGAAGTGCGAATTGATTTGGTACGTACAAGTACAATATTACACGTTAGGATTGTCCCTAAAATTCAACCCGCGCCTTGTTATATCCCGAAAATTCAGATATCGTGCTCCCAAAACTGGCGCCTTCACAACCCGCGCCTTCCTATCCCGAAATTACAACGCGCGCGAAAACTCCCTCCAGCCGCCAAATCCCGACACGCGAAATCCCCCTTCTAAACCTGAGCCAAAAGGGCCGCTAGTTCAAATCGGTGGGGGTACTTTTGTAACACACCCTACATTTTGGACAAGCGCGTACCTAAGTCATGGTTCACCACCTCCCATTGCCTCCTTTTCGCCATTCAAAATCCCAGGCTGCCATAACCTCTCTGTTCCATCCACGAAACCCCACCCTCCGTCCGCCACCTCACCGCTGCCCAGCCGGAGCCTCTTCCCCGACGACGTCATCCACCGCAACAGCTCGACGTCCGTCGTCCACCTCCCTGAATGAGGACCCGTCGTCCATCTCGTCGTCCCGCAGGTTTAGCCGCCCCGTCCTCCACCTCCAAGGAGCTGCTCCTTCGATCGCCTTGTTTATCGTGGCTGCTCAATCCCCACAGCGCCGCCTTAACCTGCTCCACCAGAACCGCATCATCCTCACCGACTCCTCAGACAAAGCCGAGGCCTACTTGGCGCCACCAAAGAGGTTGTACACTCATCGCATCGCACCTTCTCCTTAACTCGACCTCCCGGTGCTGACGGTGCTCTGGATGCCGTCTACAGATTCCTCAGATCTTCCTCCACACCTCTGACAGCCACCTCTGCCTAAACTGCTTCAGCGACCAACCCAATGATGCTGAGGTCGACACGGCTACGACAAAGAGGTTGTACACTTGTTGCATCACTTATTACTATACATTCATGTCGATCCATTAGGGCTATTTTGGTTCGACGGAAAAACATAGCTATAGGGAATTTTCCAATGGCACTCTACTATTCAATTATTCATGCATTTTGTTGAAAGGAATGAAGCAAAACATCCACCTGGACCTACTTTTCAAAATCCTATGCATGAAAACAAGACCAAGTGCATTAGTGGCAGAATAACATTCTAACTGTACATGCTTTCATATGGTTTCGCTTTATGTTGGCCATGTTTCTTTGCATTCCTCCGCTCTTTCAATTCCTGTAAACCAAACACCCAACTTGACAGAAATCCTGTGTTCACAAATGCTCTGTTTACCATGTGCATTTCTATCCTATTCTGGTGTTTTTCCTATCCCGGCATTTTTAGAATCATGCAAGCCAAATGAGCCCTTACAGAATTACTTCAGTTATAGGTAGATGTCAAAAGGAACTTTGTGTGGTTTGTCCTGCTCCTGTCGCGACGTCGTCCACCTCACCTGAGCTGCTCCATCGACAGAAGCATCCACCAAACTAGACATCACTACTCCTGACCGTCTTTTGCCGCCTCAGATCTCCTTCCCTACCACCGGCACCCACCGCAATGGCATCACCATCATCGACTCAGCAGATGAACCTGAGGAGTACACGGGTAGACAGGAGAGGTCGCACTCTTTTGTTTCTGCTTATGTTATGCATTGCTTAAAATTACCTGCTACTTTATCATCCTGTTCACCTCTTGGACTCCAAGTCAGGTCCAAATTAATGTTCAAACATGAGTTCTAAATTAGTTGTGGCGCACATATCGAGGCAACAATGAATAGTATGTCTCTCTAATATCGGGTTCACCTAGGGTATGCCTATGTTGTTCATCTTGGGTGGAAACAAATAGTAAAGCAATCATCATCTATCTTTTTATTAAATTAAAGCAATCATCAGCCTGCTATCATTATTTTTGGATCCATCCACTGGTTGTTACCATCACTCAAAATTTCTGGATGCTCTCCTTACATAATCTCACCTTATTTTTTTCGTATGCATGTCAGGTATTGTACACAGTCATGCTGAACATGTAGAGAAATAGATAAGAGTTTTGTGCGGCAATACAATGTCATGCGGACATCGCTCCATGGTGGGTTCAATAGCAAATCCTCCCCACCCCTCTCCAGATTGTAATTTAGAGGAAGATATCTGTTTTGAGGCGGATTCAGACGCCACTGTCCAATCCTATTTACCCCCAAGGTGTTTGCTCTACCTTGGCATGATGATGTTAGTGATATCATGCATATGTTGCCTTGCAGTGCCTACTTTTGACATCATATATCTCATCTGCTTTGTTTAGACATGTTCTGTAATGCCACCTATTTAGTTTCTATATCATATATGGGCATTATGCTGTCTCATGTCTTTTAGCCAGCCATAATATATGTGAAATGTGCAGTGCCATCCTGTTTAACTAGGCATCATATATTTGAATGATATCTTGCCCATCCTTTTCTTCATTACATTTCCATTTGTCGACCATGTTTGTACATTAAACTACTCTTCCTGTGAATCAGCCATTTGGGTGGGAGATGGAAAATTCTGGACTGAAAACAAGGCCTTCAGAGCAGACAGTGCTACCTGTCAAAGCGGATCTCTTGTTGGCTCCCGATAGCTCCTCAGATATGGATTTAGAGACAGATGACCAGTCCTATTCCCCCACCGAGGTGTATGCTCTAACTTGGCACAGTTATACTGCTCATATCATGCATATGGTGTCTTGCATTGCATAGTTTACACATCATATACACAATATTCAACACCATGTTCTTAGTTCAGACATCATATCAAATGCCCTCTATTTAGCATATAAATCACATATGTGAATTAAATGATGTGATCCTGATTACTTAGATAACATGTAGGTGAATTATGTCATGCGATCCTATTTAGTTATTCATCATATCTTTGAATTATGTTATGCTATGCTATCCAGTTTAGATAGACATCATATATGTGAAATTATGTCATGCTATCCATTTTAGTTAAACAATATACATGTCAACTATTTCAAGCCCTTTTTTCCACACTATCTATTGCATCTGTCTCTCATACAATGTATGTACATTCAACTATGTTTCCTGTTTATCAGCCATTTGAATTGGAGCGGGTGATCCTAGTATCTAGCGAACTAAAAACATGGTCTTCAAATAAAACAGTGCTACCTCTTGGTGGAGATAGCACCCCGGTTGTACATGCACAAGAACCAGCCCTACCACACATAACCCAAACTCTCGCAGATTGTACCCCTACTGCGATGGACAGAGAACCAGCTACACCCAATCTAACCCCAACCCCAGCAGATAGTAATCCAGTTCCTGTTGACACATCACCATCTCCACCACATAGCTCCCAAACAAGAGCAGTTAGTAAGGCAGCTCCAGTGCCCAAAGGACCAGTACTACCACGGCAAACCCCAACTCCACCAGTTAGTATGCCTATTCCTATGGAGGAAGCACAAACATCTAGTCGTAGTTTAGCATCTATCGCATTTGATGTTGTTAAATCTTATGTGCGTATCTTCCCATCTTGGAAATATTATACTGAAGATGAAGGAAAATGCCAGTTGCAGGTGTTTGTCCATGAGTTATGTGTAAGTAATGTTATTCATGGCAATTACTTTGCTTTGTCCCATAGATCCTACCTCCATGATGGTTATAGTACAGCAAATTTTCCCATTTTTCTCTATAGAGAAGGACCGACATGGAAACTCAGGATGAGGTAACCTGTGCTAATACCTTTGCTATCTTCAAGAATGCTTGGTGCCAGTATCAGAATTACCTGAAGAAAACATACTTCACTGGCAAAGAAACTCATCAAATTCCCTTACGTTCTCCTGAGACATATTTACCTGACGATGACTAGGAACGCCATGTCCTGTACTGGTCCCGAACCAAGAATGTGGTATGGTCTATGAGCTCATTTTCTATTTTTAAGTACTATATTCTTGCATCTTACTGTACTCTGTTCATGTAGAACAAGTGCCTAAACCTGAAGAACAACTATTCTAATTTAAGATTCCATTGCTATCATAGTCCAAAAAAGTGCTAGGCATTAATTGTGCGTTTTGCCACCGCCTTGCGCTTTACTGACCAAAGTGCATGCTTATGCGCAGTTATGCACAGATTAAGCGTAGTTATGCGCAATGCGTTTTGCCAATGCCTAGAGCCTAGGCGCACCTTTTTTAACTATGATTGCTATCATGCATACTGCTTTGCTCTTGTATCACTGTATTTACTCATACAAAATTAATTTTAGATTGAAGGATCCAATCAAAACTCCAATGGCATAGCAAGTATGTTCACGCACGTTTCTTTAACAGGTTTGCTCTTATCAATAGCTCTGTTGATTTCAATTTCAATTGTGTATACAGTTGACTTCTCATATCATGCACATTACTAGCATCACAATATAGGCAATAGTGTTCTTGTACATGTAGACCCGTGGTACAAATCTGAAATCTTGTTGTGCCGTGTAGTTTCCCACACTTTGTATTCTTTCACTGCTGCTTTGTCTTGAACTGATATGATTTGAACAGTGTCTCTATTTTGATTTGGCAAGACAATGCAGTGACCATAGGACATAGATATATGTTTGTTTGATGCTTTTATTATGTACAAGTACTTGGCAATAGAAGACTTGGTAATTTAATCCTGTCCACCTTACTAATGAACTGGTTCACCGAAATGAGTTTCATATACTAGTACATGCTAAACCTGTTATGTGTCTACTTGTTTCTTCTTTTAGAATGTGATAGGATATTGGGGAAGACTGCCCTATTAAGCAATGGTAAAGGAAGTAATGCAGATAAGGTTCAGGATAGTGACACATCCTTGTTGGTCTCCAACAAAGCTGATAAAACAGCTAAGGAAGACTATCTTGAAGACAGTGAGACAACCCCAAAGTCCTGTCTTGGTTTAGTGTTCGAGTTACTGGCCACTACCGCTTGCACAAGCTATTCAAACTCACTTGTGAATCAGTTTGGTTTATTAAGTCTCAACTACAAGCTGAAAGACATCGATCAGGTGTGCTGCGACAACAAGCGGAAGACTGCGGAAGTCCCTGGAGCATTTAGATGCATATTTTCTGGTGCAACAGCAAGCGTTGGAGGATTTTAGCGCCAAGAAGGACAAAGCTAATAAGCTTGCAAAGCTTATTGCCAGCATGGTGGATACCCAGGATAACGTTTCTTGAGCTCTTCAGAAGTTGTTTCAGTTATTCTCTTGTTTTGTTGCCGCGTTTATTTGCACTGGTGGCCAATTTTGACGGCCAGTGTATGTAATATGCTGATTTGTTCCCTATATTTGCACTAGTGGCAAACTTTGATGCCTAGTGGATGTAATATGTGTAACAACGGTAATAGGCTAGCGTTAATGCTTGCTTATTTATTTCCTTATTGTCTTGTTTAGTTGTTTGCTTGTAGTCACTGCAGTTGTTTTTCTGTGTTTTTCTAGTGGCCACAATAGCCTATTTTTGAGGCCAAAATAATCATGGCAACACACAGACTGTTGTAACCATTGGCCTCCTGCGGGCCATATGATCCATGGGCCTTCTACGGGCCGTAGGATCCATTGGCCTGCTATACGGGCCGTAGGATCCACGGGCCTTCTACGGGCCGTAGGATCCATGGGCATCCTACGGGCCGTAGGATCCATGGGCATTCTACGGGCCGTACGATCCATGGGCCTTCTATCGGCCGTATGATCCATGGGCCTTATACGGGCCATAGGATCCATGGGCCTTCTACCGGGCGTATCATCATTTCGCCAATCATGGGCCATACTATTTGTGGACCATAACGGGCCGTTAATAGGCCGTATTTGATAACTCTATGAAAACAGCACAACGGGTTTTTTTGACATGAAAACGGCCCAACGTATTAACGGGCCACAAACGGGCCGACTGTAACGACGGGCTGAATTTGGCCCATAAACAGAAAATGACAGTAATGGGCTGTAAGTAACCGAATGCTAGAAATGAGCCCAAGAATAAATGGGCCCTGAGAAGGCCGAAAGATAACTTGGGCTGGAAACGGCCCAATGGAATAATGGGTCGTTAATAGGTATAAAGTGATACACTATTCATTACAGGCCGGTTTCACCACGGGTTGTTAATGGGCCAAGAGTTACAAAGGGCCTCATATGGGCCGAAAGAAGTCATGGGCCATACATGGGCCGGAAGTTAAAACGGGCTGGAATGATATTGGACGGCCCAGATGACGATACCGGGCCTAATTTGGAGAGGTCCTAACGGGCCCTAGGTTAGCTGGCTGTAAATGGGCTATATGCGAACATGCCGTTAACATGCTTTTTGTGGGCCGGCTCGCCACCTTTTTACCAAGTCAAACTGGCCGGTCTTTTCATAGGAATGGGCCTTTGTTGGGTCGTGCCATGTGTCGACGTATCATAGGCGCCTTGGGTCCAATGAGTGGATGACATCTGTCCCAACGGTGAGCCGACACGTGTTTCCTCCAGCCAATGATGATTTTATAAGTGGAAAATACCCATTGGTCGGGGTTGTTAACGGGTTATCAGATCCAAAACCGGACCCGATAGCTTAACAGTGTTCCGTTACAGTGGATGCCATGTGTCGGTCACCCTTGATGAAAGCACTTCTGTGACGCTGGATTTATCATCATGGAAGTGGAAACTTCCGTGATGATAATTTTTGTAATGTCATTGAACACTTCTATGACAGTACAGGTATGACTATCTTGATTCTGTCATAAAGTCATCATGGATGTATATGCATGATAGAAAACGTGACCTACTGTGACAAACACATATCATCACGGAAGTGTATTTTTTTTATAGTGTATTATTGTTGATTCGTCAAGAACTTATCCAAGATCGCCAGGCCCCTGACTAACCGGTTGTGTCGGTGTCAAAACCGGCGGATCTCGGGTAGGGGGTCCCGAACTGTGCGTCTAGGCGGATGGTAACAGGAGACAAGGGACACGATGTTTTACCCAGGTTCGGGCCCTCTTGATGGAGGTAAAACCCTACGTCCTTCTTGATTAATATTGATGATGTGTGTTACAAGAGTGGATCTACCACGAGATCAAGGAGGCTAAACCCTAGAAGCTAGCCTATGGTATGATTGTTGTTCGTCCTAAGGACTAAAGCCATCCGGTTTATATAGACACCAGAGAGGGCTAGGGTTACACAGAGTCAGTTACAATGGTAGGAAATCTACATATCCGTATCGCCAAGCTTGCCTTCCACGCCAAGGAAAGTCCCATCCGGGCACGGGACGAAGTCTTCAATCTTGTATCTTTATAGTCTTGGAGTCCGGCCGATGATGATAGTTTGGCTATCCGGACACCCCCTAGTCCGGAACTCCCTCGGTAGCCCCTGAACCAGGCTTCAATGACGACGAGTCCGGCGCGCATGTTGTCTTCGGCATTGCAAGGCGGGTTCTTCCTCCGAATAATTTATAGAAGATTATGAACACCAGGATAGTGTCCGGCTCTGCAAAATAAATTCCACATACCGTCGTAGAGAGAATAACATTACACAAGTTCAATCTGCTGACGTATTTTTGTGGCGTGACGTCACACCATTACCAAGCCTTTACTCGAATTGTTTTTATTGTTCCACCTCCACGCGTTTAGTGAGGCGGTTTCCTTGGCTCGTCTTGTCGAAGCAGAGATCGTGTTCCCCTTATTCTGGGATTCCCATCAATACGGACGTGGGCAACCCAACCGCGCCATTGATTGTGACGCTTGGGAGATAAGCGAGTTTTACCAGGTCGGTGGGGACACATGTTCTTGTCTGCCCTTATAAGGGGATAAAGATCCAACCCTTTTACCTGCGCCTTCTTCCTCCTTGGCTTATCCATCTCTGCGAACTCGAGCTCCAGCGCCCAAGTCTGCACTTCTCACCTCAACCTCCTCCAACTATGTCCGGAGCGGGAGGCAAGTGGATGGCCTCCTCCGTCACGGAGGGGCAGATCTAGAAGCTGCGCGACGCCGGATATTTGTCCAGCGACATCGCGCATCGGCTCCCCGACGAGGGAGAGCTCATCCCCACCCCCAGGCCCCATGAGAGGGTAGTATTTCTTCCCCATTTCCTCCACGGACAGGGCTTCCCACTTCATCCCTTTGTCCGGGGGCTCATGTGCGAGGCCTTCCTCTGCATCCAGCCCCACTTCGGCTTGTGGCTCAAGACGTTCAGTGTCAAGCCAAAGGTTGTGAAGGGCAGCCAAGCGGAGTGCGGAGGCGCCATGGTGGGCAGGATGTCCCACGTTACGTGGCTGGAGGGCACTTTCGTGGAAACCATTAAGGGGTGGCAATCGGGGTGGTTCTATATCACCGAGCCGCGTGACCCTGATTGGGTAGCGGCCCCCGAATTCAGATCCGGCATCCCTACATGGCTCACCTCCTGGAAAGAGAGTGGCCGGATCTGGGGGGATTCAGAGGAGCTGACCAGACTCCAAGCCTGTATCCAGAAGCTGGTGGATAAGAAGCTCAAGCTTGTCAACGTAGTCCAGGTCATGCTCATCCACCAGATTCTCCCGTGCCAGCGACGGGGCTTCAACATGTGGGAGTTCGATCCGGCGCAGCACCAGACTCTGAGCGGGCTCTTTGACACTACGTACGAAGATGTCTGGAAGGTGTTGTTCAAAGGCGCCGAGGCTCCCGCATTCGCTACCGAAGATCAAGGATTCCGCTCGCAGCGTCCAGCTGACGAGGTAAGTGATTTTGCCACTTGTTTTCCATAGTTTGACTCTATGCGGGATCTAAACTCCCTTTACCTTTGACAGGAATGGCTGGCGAAGGCGGAACGGTCCCATTGCCAGAGGACCCAGCGGATGCCCGCCTAACGGGGCTGCTGGCTCCGGCACCCCACGTGGTGCTGGAGAAGAAGGCCAAGAAGAAGGCCTCGGGGACTCGGAAGAGTTCCCGTTTTCAGGTGCTATCGGATGATGAATCCGAGGCCGACTCCTCCCACCAAGGCGAGAAGGAGAAGAAGAAAGCCTCTCCCCCAGCGGGGGGAGGGAAGAAAAGGAAGGCCTCCCCAACAAGGGAGGCCGAAGGGTCCAAGAAGGGAAAAACTCTTCCCCCGGACTGCTCCGCCAACGACAGTGACGACGACGAGGACTGGCCTCCAAGGGCCAAGCCCCTGGCAAGACCGTAAGTATCCGGACTCCCGAATAACTTCAAGGTTTTTATTTTTTGCCACATAATGTCTTTCTAATGCCGCATACAACACTGCAGTCCGCCTAAGGATGATCTTCCCACCTCATCGAGCGGGTCCTTAGGTGCGTCGGATATGGATTCCCTTTCGACGGCCTCCACCCCCCGTGATGCGGACGATGCCGAGGTGGGATCCCAAGAAGGGACCCACCAGGAGGAGAGGGCCCCGAAGGTGTCGCAGGACAACCTCCCGGACTTTGCACCGGACTCGGCCCCGGAACCCACAGTGGCTCCGGAGTCCGGCAGGCGACCCCTTCGCAAGAAGGGCAAGACCGTGACGCCGGCTGCCTCCATCCAACCGGAGGTGCCGGATAACTTACTGGAGGCGCTCAACGGTGCCTCCATCGAAGAGGAACACCGCACTATTATGAGTGCGGTGATTCAGAAGGTGCAGCTCGCCAAGAGCGGGCTGACCGAAGCCTGCAGCAGCCTTCTAACAGGCTTTGAGGTAAGAATTTTAGTATGTATAAAATGGTACCACATAGACACTAGCCCCTGATGCTCGATTCGGTGTTCGGAAAGAAAAGCCGGACTGAGGATCTAAAAAGATATACGCAGGAGTTATAAAAAATATGTCAATATGGGATTGTAGGCTGCACTGCTAACCTCTGCCGCACTGACTGCGGAGGTCAATACTTTGAAGGAAAGCCTCGAGCAGTCCGAGAACGAGCTCGGCCGTGCCAAGAGGCAGCTCGAGGACAAGGAAGGTGAGTAACACCTTATGAAAATTGTACCTTACAGAAAAGGATTTTGGTTGCAAAAAGAATGACAAGGATAACACGGGTATTGCAGGGGCCACTAATGAGGTGGCGACCCTGAAAGAGGCGGTGGCCGCGGCTGAATGAAATGCGGCCGCAGAGCGCACTGAGCGAGAGAAACAGGAGGCGCGGGTGGCGGAGGTACAGCAAGAGCTCCAGGATCTCGTGAGAAAACATGAGAGCCTAGAGCGTGACTCAAAGACTCAAGAGTCTGAGCTTGCAACGGCTCTTGAGAGTGCCAAAGCCGCTAAGGCAGAAGCCTACAAGGCCCTCCAGGAGATTGAGGCGGTGAAGAAAATAGCAGTGGGTAAGGCTTTTTTCATGCAAAGTAAGCATATGAGTGTTAATTACATGTTGCTTACCCGAATTCGGAGCTCTGCAGGAGCGTTCGCAGATCTTCCTCGCAGCATGTCCGATGCTGCAGCAATCTACCGGGCTGAGGAGGGGAGCTCGACGGAGAAGGTCTTCTGGTCTCAGTATGCTGAGGCCGGACATCCGGTGCCCCTTTGCGACCAGCTGAAGCAGCTGGTCGAGCTCCACAAGGCGGCTGAACAGGCCATGAAGGCTGACGGTGTCCTGGACTAGGGGGTACTCACCACGTCGTCTCCCGATCAGTTGGATTGGGCCGAGGATCCCCATGGCCGTATACTCATGGGCCAGTCCGGACAATTGCCGCATACAAGGAAGATTCCACAAAACTTGGCGATCAAGGCAATGACTCCTCCCCCACCGGCGTATGCGGCTAGGACTCTTGTTATCCTAGGCCTCTGGTGCATTATATAAACCAAGGCCAGGCTAGTCGATAGATATACAACAACAATCATACCATAGGCTAGCTTCTAGGGTTTAGCCTCCTTGATCTCGTGGTAGATCTACTCTTGTAATACCCACACTATCAATATCAATCAAGCAGGACGTAGGGTTTTACCTCCATCAAGAGGGCCCGAACCTGGGTAAAACATCGTGTCCCTTGTCTCCCGTTACCATTGATCCTAAGACGCACAGTTCGCGACCCCCTACCCGAGATCCGCCGGTTTTGACACCGACATTCGTGCTTTCATTGAGAGTTACGCTGTGTGATCGGCGAAAGGATCAATGGCTCGACTGCAGGTCAACTGCGACGTCGGCTTCTTCGTCGCCAGCTCGGCTGGTCACCTTGGCTTGACCAAGGACTGCGCCCTACCTCCGATCGTCTTGTTCGGATGAAGGCCTTCATCAACACCAACTCCGATCTCTATCAAGATCATGGAGGAGTCATCCATGGAGCTCGGGGGCTCAACGTCAACATTGCCCTCAGGCGACCGTGCTGTTTTTCTGGACAACAAACTTGTATCCGCCGTCACCGCCTCCTCGAGTGTCGCCTCAACGATTAATTCAGTGGAATTATGTGGAATTAAGTCTACAACAACCCTGCAAAAATTTTGTTGAGTTCCGATGGAGGAATCTCCGCCAATCTCCGATATACCGGAGCCCTGTTGAATCTGGATGAGAATCCGGACGAGTTTAGGGCGTGGTATGCAGCGTCTAGCTCGGATGTCCTTTGGAGGATCCAACCGTTGATTTGCTGCGGAATTCCCTTATCTACCACCTGCCAAAAATTCAGCTCGATCCGACCGTCCAAGCTCCGGGAAACTTCCAATTAGTGCATCACTTTTTGGATCTGTTTTCTGCGCGAAAACGAATCCGACCCGAGTTCGTCTTTTTTATGAACGGGATTTCGGACATCCTTTTTGAAGGAAGTTTTGTATGGGGTATTGTGTTTTGTTCCCGAACACATCCCACTAACTTTAAGATCTTTTGAACATGATCTTCAACATCATGCTGGTGTCAAACCAGTCTGGCAATATTGCTCCACGGCTGCCGACCTGCGCTAGACACGTCGTCACTTTGTTGAGCCAAGCTCAACTTCTTCGGATCATCATCTTGGCAAGCCGAACAAGAGTCCGGCATCGCGAAGGATAAATCATCACCAACATCGCCGCCCCACGGATTACACGGAGCGGGCATACCAGCATCGCCGCACGGTCCCTTCATCAAGCCAGCATCGACCACATCACGACCTGCATCGGCAGGGCCACACTATTGCTTCTTCAAGCTGGTGTCCATCACGCCGACCTACTTCGACATCTCGGCTGGACCGGGGGCTTCGCCATCTCTTCATCAACCTACTCCGGACACTTTGGCGTCACTAGCCGACCAGGCATGGGTGCGCGGGTCAAGTCCCAATTTTGGGAATCACCTTCCTTTGGATTGCTACAACAAATAAACCAGGTCTATCAAATGGTGGCCCCATTATCGACGGTCGCATGATGGTTCGGTCAGTTTCCGTACACAGTTCGGCGAACACCGCATCTGAAACTCGGACCGACCTGTGAATCCAGGCTTTGCCACGCCTTTATTGCATTACGCCGACGACCTGCATCGACATCAACTTCGGCGCCAGGCCATATTTCTTTTACTACTCACTTTGCATAAATTATTTATCATGCAACATTTTTTTTAATTCCTATTATTACTATTATCCCCGGTCTGCACTATTTTTTGTGCACAAGAAAATGATCCAGCCGGACTATATCCTTTGACGTCACCTCGGCTGGACAGGGGGCTTCGTCAACACTTCATTACCCCATGCCAGGGACTTCGGCATCACTCTGCCGTCCTACATTAACCATGCTATGTCACCACTTCACAGTGTCGAGCTCTTTGCTCCGCCACCTCGGGATCGGCTTGGGGGATGGAACCTTGTCCCGCATCAAGCTCGGACCGCGTCGTAAATACCGAACACATTAACCAGCTAAGTTGCCTTCATGCTCAAAGTTTTAAATTTCTAACTTGTGTTCGGTTCGACCAAGAATTATACTTTTTTGTAAAAAGTTGCTTGTACAAATTTTCCTTGTCGAAACTTTGTTTGCACACACTTGACGCGCTACCCGCGCTCATTATACCTGGGGGCTTCTTTAACAGAAGCTTATTAATACGGGCTTTATGCCCAACACATGTGTCACACTTCTGCATGTACCTTTTATTCACCATTGTATGCATCGGTATGACTTAAGTTTTGGCCAAGCTGGGTTGCCTGGCTCCTGTGCTTACCCCTACGTTCCCGATTGTTCGGCTAGGTGGTAAAGGGAGCACCTCTGCGATTGTTGCTGCCGGGTCAGCCGGATGTGTACCTCAGACTGGGTGAAGCCGAAAGCTAGCGTTCTTAAGAGAATATTCGGTCGGTGAACTAAAAGATGGTTTTTAATTATTTACCCATCTGCCCCCAGATGATTTTCTGCTTTCATAGCAGCTTTGACATGCACTTTAGGGCATGCATCCCAGCAAAAGGAACCCTTAATGGAACTATTCTCCTTGGAAGATGTTTCTTACTACCCATCTAATATAACATAACTAGTTCGGCACTTGTCTGATACAACACTAATGACCCCTACGCCTTGTCTCCATGCATACCATGGTTCTTATATAACCGCGAAGGTATTTGGACACACGCCGGACTGTTGGGTCCGGAGGTCGAAGCGAAAGGGTCCGCTGTGACAAACAATCTACAATCCGGCTAGAAGGCATTCTACATGTCACCTTACATTTTATAGTCAAATTTTACCCAAGTCGCTTGGGGGCTCTTATATTTATTTGAGCCGTTTCATACTAAGTGTTTTTCTTCTTAGTCGTTGCAAAGTTAAAGCACGACAGAAGCACTTTTTTCTAAAGTCCAATTTTCGGATTGGCACCGAACACTTGATCTTGTTCGGACGTCATGTTTTTACTGATGTTTTTTGGTTTTCCAAGATTTTGGCACTTTTAAACTATTTGTGTGTTTTCAGCACCAGTCTTGCAGTGCAACGCCGGACACCTTTAGAGATTCGGCAAAAACATTCTCGGATATTGCTATATATGCATCAACTTCGAATTGTGTCTTCGGTCAATAGTTGGGTTGCCCGGCTCCCGCGCTTTCCTCCTACGTTCCGCTTTGTTCGGCTAGGTGTGCAAAGGGAGAACCACTGCGATTGTGCTTCGAGCTTGCATGGTCAAGCACCTCAGTGGAGAAAGCCGAAAACTGACTGTCACAATAGGTTTAAACTGGTCAGCGATCCGATGACTATATTAAATGACGGGCCATTCATAACATTGGACGAAGTGTTCCCGGCTTGACCTCGTCTGTTGTCGAACACGGCGGGGGCTAGTAACTGGCCTCCAAAACTAAATCCTCGATCTTTTGCTCTTACATTGGAGCCGAGGTTTCATGATCATGCTTAGCATGACAACCCAAAGAAAGGAACCGATAGCGGGACTATTTTCTTTGGAAGACATTTCTTCTGTTAAACAACAATATAACATATCTCTCTGCGTACCTTTGTTTAGAAAGCCGTATGACCAGATTGCCTTGTTTGTCGTAAATCTTTGCCCTCATCAAGGCTTTATAAAGTAGGACAAACACTCCTCAGCTACTGGCCGAGGAGGTTAAAGCCCATGGTTGGTCAACAAAGTTTTGTACAATGCGGATCCGAGCATTAATGACGTAAAGTACTTGGATACATAGAGTCATTACACAGAATTTGTGATTTTACTATGGATATTGATCCTTAATTCGGCCACCCGTGCCCGCATTAAGGCTCAGGGGCTACTGGGCTTTGGGCTTATTATTTACAAATATTAAAGGGGCACATTGATCCCCTGATCTGGTGTTGCCACCCGACCAGTGTCTCGGGGGCTACTGCATTGCTTGTTCTATGCAGAAAATCTTGAGTGCAATACAGTTTTCGAGGAGATTTTGATCCTCAGGTTGGTCGGCCGCACCCAACCTGAGTCTCGAGGATTGAGCATGCCGCTTTTTGTGTCCCAAAGTGTTCTGCCGTGCTAGGAATTGATCCTCAGACCAATTTTGCAAATCAACCTGAGTCTCAGCGGCTACGGGGATCAGCGGTCTTATGTCATCCTTCACGTGTATCTCGGGTTTTAGACCGATACCCACCTTGAGGGCTACTGGCACCAATCAAAAATATTGACAAAATTTGGCCCACATTCGAGGTGGTGCACCACCTCGGAAGCAGTCCGGCATTAAGCTCGGGCGCTAGTGGCTGGCTCCATAGAGGGCATTTCCGGCATTAAGCTCGGCTAAACTCCTTAAACTTTTTTGGACCAAGATGATCTATGACATCTTGGATACAGTCCGGCGTTGGAGCTCGGATACACAGTCCGGCGTTGGATCTCGGATACATAGTCCGGCGTTAGAGCTTGGATACCGTCCGGCGTTGGAGCTCGGATACATAGCCCGGCGTTAGAGCTGGGAAGCAGTCTGGCATTGGTGCTCGGCTGCAAAGGATACCTCGAATGCAGTCCGACGTTGGAGCTCGGACGCAAGAGGACATTGCCGCTCGGGAACAACTTCAAACCTGAGGTGTGGCATAAAAATAACAAGGCATTGATAAAGGCCGGAAACTTAAAGGGGCTCCTCAGATACCCGACGCATAAACTCGCCGAATGCATTTCGGCGATCCTCAAGATCGAAGATGAGAAGATATGTTGAACCAGTTTTCAAGACCGACGACCGAAGATGAAGAACAGTTCAGAAGAATTGAGGAGCGTCCCCAACTTGAAGACCGGTTCAGGGGGCTATTGACGGTGTCCTGGACTAGGGGGTACTCACCACGTCGTCTCCTGATCAGTTGGATTGGGCCGAGGATCCCCATGGCCGTATACTCATGGGCCAGTCCGGACAGTTGCCGCATACAAGGAAGATTCCACAAGACTTGGCGATCAAGACAAGGACTCCTCCCCCACCGGCGTATTCGGCTAGGACTCTTGTTATCCTAGGCCTCTGGTGCATTATATAAACCAAGGCCAGGCTAGTCGATAGATATACAACAACAATCATACCATAGGCTAGCTTCTAGGGTTTAGCCTCCTTGATCTCGTGGTAGATCTACTCTTGTCATACCCACATTATCAATATCAATCAAGCAGGACGTAGGGTTTTACCTCCATCAAGAGGGCCCGAACCTGGGTAAAACATCGTGTCCCTTGTCTCCTGTTACCATTGATCCTAAGACGCACAGTTCAGGACCCCCTACCCGAGATCCGCCGGTTTTGACACCGACAAAGGGCCTCATAGTTCGGCTATGGCCTAAGGAGGCCATGCCTGGGAGCTACTTCGGCTTGGTGCGGCGGTTGGTGGATGCGTGCCCGTGGGTTGAAGTCATCAAGCACTCCGCCTGTATTGAGGGTGCTTGTCGGGCCCTTGCCCGCGCGAAGGTGCATTGGGGCAAGATGGATGCCCAGAAGCTTGTGACCGACCGCCACCAGAGGGCAAGGAGCATCGCACGCCCGAGATGTATTATAAGAGTGTGCTGAAGGGCGCCCGCACTATTGCGGGGGAGTGCTCCAAAGATGTAATTTTTGAGTAGAATCGCATTTTTTATCCTGTGCGCTGAAAACTTAGTCCATATGCGCTAAGCAATGCTTGTTAATTTAAAATATTACCTTTTGTGCGGCTGTTTATCAAATCTGAGAGATGGCAAGTCGTCGGCTTCAGCCCCCATGCCACGAGTGCTGGGGTGTTCGGGATAAACTTGAGCACTCTTGTTCCCATTTTTGGGTCCATCTAGGGAGGCGCTCAACACAGCGAACAAGGCAACCGGACTTATAATGCTTGAACACTCTCACTTAGCCATAGAATTATATAATTTTAAATTTTGGCGAAGCCCCTAGTCTTCGGAAGGCCGAATTTGGGGCGCTATCCACGCCTGGGCCGGACAAGATCCGGCTCCTCGCTCTAAGCGGCATAAGTCTTTAAGGACTTGCAAAAACCTCTCGAACAGCGACCGGCTCTCGCCTCATCATGACGGTCAGTTTTAGCTTTCTCCACTAAGGCGTTAACCTAGCTCAACTGGGGCGCAATCGCAGTGGTTCTGCCAGTGCTACCTTAGCCGATACAACGGAACATAAGGTACCAAAACATGGGAGCCGGGCAAACCCAACTATTGACCCAAGACATGATTCCGAGCCGATGCATATAATGCTATAAGTTCGGGGTGCCGCACTTGTGAAAGTGTTCGGACTTGTCACACCATGATGCGGGAACCATAAGCCCCTGGTGTGTTTTAACCGTACCAAAGTGTATGGATGCGACATGTCATAAATGAACATATGTATGAAAAAGAAATGCAATTACAAGCAAAAAGGTGCTGCATTGTTTTATTCAATAAGTGCTGCTATGAATGCAGAACGATACAAATAGTGCGATAAGCAAGGGATTGGACCGTTAAACATGTCCCCCTCCAGGGGTAGGCTGCGGACTGGTGTATAAAAATGCTCGTAATGGAGACCACCTGTATATTCATTGTAGCCTTTGATCCTTCCCTGGCTGTTGCATCATGAGTTCGGCAGGTCTGCTGCCGGACAGGGCCGCTGACAAACAGAGTCCTGTAGGTAAAAAATAAAAGGTGAAAAGAAAAAAAAGAATGACACACTTGAGAGCCCCTGGTGTGGTTGAGCCGCAGTCTGGGCTTATTGTGGTCGTGCCCCTCTCCCCATGCCCATGGTATCTTCAGAGCGTAATGGTGTACGCGAAGGACCTGTTTGGACGTTTTGCAGGGGCTGGGGTTGGGGCCGCACTGCTACGCATGCTCGGAACGTGCCAGGTGGTCTTGTTGTAGGTTACTCTGGGCGCGCTTAGCTATGTCCGGCCGCTTAACGGCCGGACTCGAGAATTGCCTTAAGAGGCTGCATTGTACTTCTGCTGCGAGAGTCGCTGTATGTTCCTCCGTTCGGAGAGAACGTTCAGTGTTTCCATTAACTGTGATGACTCCTCTAGGGCCTGGCATCTTGAGCTTGAGGTATGCGTAGTGCGGCACCGCATTGAACTTTGCAAACGCGGTACGTCCGAGCAAGGCATGATAGCCGATGCGGAACGGGACTATGTCAAAGATTAACTCCTCGCTTCGGAAGTTATCCGGGGATCCGAAGACCACTTCCAGTGTAACTGAGCCTGTACAATTGGCTTCTACACCTGGTATGACGCCTTTAAAGGTCGTCTTGGTAGGTTTAATCCTTGAGGGGTCTATGCCCATTTTGCGCACTGTATCCTGATAGAGCAGGTTCAGGCTGCTGCCGCCGTCCATCAGGACTCTGGTGAGGTGAAATCCATCGACAATTAGGTCTAAGACCAATGCGGCGAATCCGCCGTGGCGGATGCTGGTGGGGTGGTCCCTTCGGTCAAAAGTGATCGGGCAGGAGGACCATGGATTGAACTTCGGGGCGACTGGCTCCATCGCGTATATATCCCTGAGTGCACGCTTCCGCTCCCTTTTGGGTATGTGCGTTGTGTATATCATGTTCACCGTCCGCACCTGTGGGGGGAAACCCTTCTGCCCTCTATTGTTCGGCGGTCGGGTCTCTTCCTCGTCATCGCTATGCAGCCCCTTGTCATTGTTTTCGGCAATTAACTTGCCTGCCTGCTTGAATACCCAAAAGTCCCTATTGGTGAGGTTAGCTGGCTTTTCGGGGGTGTCGTGTATCTGGCACAAGCGGTCGAGTATTCGGTCCAAATTGGACAGACCCGGAGCAGTTCTTTTGAATGGCTTTTTCCGCTGACCGGGTTTTGAGCCTCTGAATCCGGCATTGACTGCCGTATCCTCACTATTGTCGCCATTGATGCGGCATTTGCTTTTGTTATGATGCAGCCTGCCATTCCGGTCCTTGAAATCCGGACTGCCAGAATTTTTGCTGAGGTTGTTGTTGCGTGCTAGCCAGCTGTCCTCACCCGCGCAAAAGCGGGTCATGAGTGATGTAAGGGCTGCCATGGATTTCGGCTTTTCCTGTCCCAGGTGCCGGGCAAGCCACTTGTCGCGGATGTTATGCTTGAAGGCTGTGAGGGCCTCCGCATCCGGACAATCGACGATTTGGTTTTTCTTTGTTAAGAACCGCGTCCAGAATTGTCTGGCCGATTCGTCTGGCTGCTGAATTATGTGGCTTAGGTCATCAGCGTCTGGTGGTCACACATACGTGCCTTGGAAGTTATCGAGGAATGCGGCTTCCAGGTCTTTTCCCAACTCCCAATTGACTCTGCTGGCAAGCTGTTAAGCCAATGCCGGGCTGGTCCTTTAAGCTTGAGGGGAAGATATTTGATGGCGTGAAGATCGTCACCGCGGGCCATGTGGATGTGAAGAAGATAGTCTTCG
The DNA here is from genome assembly GCF_018294505.1 of Triticum aestivum. Taxonomy (NCBI): domain Eukaryota; kingdom Viridiplantae; phylum Streptophyta; class Magnoliopsida; order Poales; family Poaceae; genus Triticum; species Triticum aestivum. The sequence continues at coordinate 379,372,902 of NC_057810.1, read as the reverse complement.
ATCCAAACCGCGGGGTCTGTTGTGCAATCGTAAGATTCGATATTAACGGGTTTAAACCCTTCGGGGATTTGATGATACATTACTTCATCTGTGAAGCATAGTGGGTGTGCGGCGCCTCTGTACTGGGCAATATCACGATGGAGCTCAAAAGAGCTTTGTCTGTTTTGTTCAGCCCGGCCGGACTTACTGTGTCCGGCGCGACGGTTGTCGTCACGTACCATGGGGCGCCCACACGATCCATAGATCGATCTTGATTGTCTTGCCTTATCCTCCAATATATCTTGCAAGTCCGGAGCGTTCCCCTGTGGCCTTGTGCTTTTCGAGTGATGCCGGGGTACGGGTCTAGTGAAGGGCCTAGAGGCCTCTCTATCGCGACCACGGGGTGGTCGGTCGGCCGTATTGTCTCCTGGTGATGCGGGCTCCTACGCTTCCTCCTCTAATCGGGGGAGCAGCTTGCGTTTAGGGTAGCTTTTGGAGGGGCGTTTGAGCTCATGCTCTTCATCCACGAGGACTTCAGTCCATTTGTCGGCTAGCAGATCTTGATCAGCTCTAAGTTGTTGCTGCTTTTTCTTGAGGCTGTTTGCCGTGGCCATAAGCCTGCGTTTAAAACGCTCTTGTTCGACGGGATCCTCAGGCACGATGAATTCATCGTCGTCGAGGCTTGCTTCGTCTCCAGAGGGAGGCATATAATCATCTACCTCTTCTTCTTCCGCTCTCTCATGAGGGCTGGCGTCTCCATCCTCCTGCGCTGGGTCTTGCTGGAGTGGGTTATCTTCGGCGCTGTCCAGTGTATTATTATCTCCGGTGCCGGAATCTTCATTCTTGCTATGGCGGGATTTAGAGCAGCGCCGCTGACGCCGGCGCTTGGGCTGTTTCTTGGAGGGGTCATCCTCCTCTGTTCCTTCCCCATGCCCATCCTTTGGGATATCCACCATGTATATGGCATATGATGAGGTGGCTTTCCAATGCCCGGTCAACGCTGGTTCTTGGTCGTCTCCAGCATCGTCGTCCATACCGTCGATGTCTTCGGAGTCGTAATCTAGCATGTCGGTTAGATCGTCGACAGTGGCTACCAAGTGGGTGGTGGGTGGGTTTTGAATTTCTTCGTCGTCCGCATCCCAACCGTCCTGATCGCAGTCCGGCCGGGGCTCTCCTGATAACGAGAGATGTTTTAGCAAACTCAAGATGTCGCCAAAAGGTGAGTGTTGAAAGATGTCTGCTGCGGTGAACTCCATGATCGGCGCCCAATCGAATTTGATCGGAGGGGGCGCGGGAGGTTCGGAGTCTGGCAAGGAGTCCGGCACCTCGGAGTCACGAGCTTCATGAGGGACAAGGTCAGTGTTCGGCTCTATCGCCGTAGAGGTTGTAGTTCAAACTTCCCCGCGGATGTCAGCTGTGAAGTTCAAACTTCCAAATCTGACCTGACGGCCAGGGGCATAGCTTTCGATCTGCTCCAGATGGCCAAGCGAATTGGCCCATAGTGCAAAGCCGCCGAATACGAAGATCTGTCCGGGGAGAAAGGTCTCACCCTGGACTGCGTCGTTGATGATGGTCGAAGAAGCCATCGAGCCTATCGGTGACGACACGGAGGAACTCTCAATGAAAGCACCAATGTCGGTGTCGAAACCGGCGGATCTCGGGTAGGGGGTCCCGAACTGTGCGTCTAGGCGGATGGTAACAGGAGACAAGGGACACGATGTTTTACCCAGGTTCGGGCCCTCTTGATGGAGGTAAAACCCTACGTCCTGCTTGATTAATGTTGATGATGTGTGTTACAAGAGTGGATCTACCATGAGATCAAGGAGGCTAAACCCTAGAAGCTAGCCTATGGTATGATTGTTGTTCGTCCTAAGGACTAAAGCCATCCGGTTTATATAGACACCGGAGAGGGCTAGGGTTACACAGAGTCGGTTACAATGGTAGGAAATCTACATATCCGTATCGCCAAGCTTGCCTTCCACGCCAAGGAAAGTCCCATCCGGACACGGGACGAAGTCTTCAATCTTGTATCTTCATAGTCTTGGAGTCCGGCCGATGATGATAGTTCGGCTATCCGGACACCCCCTAGTCCGAAACTCCCTCAGGTTGCATAAGGGCGTCATGTTCCAATGGACTGACAAATGTCAGGAAAGTTTCCAGGCGCTCAAAGACAAGCTGACCTCTGCCCCCGTGATTGCTCCTCCAGATACTAAGAAGGACTTCGTCATTTATTGCGATGCTTCATGTCAAGGCTTAGGCGTTGTCCTAATGCAAGAGTGCAAAGTGATTGCTTATGCCTCTCCTCAATTGCGCCCTCACGAAGAGAATTATCCAGTTCACTACTCAAGCTTGCTGCTGTTATACAAGCATTGAAACAGTGGTGACATTACCTTCTCGGTAATCGTTGCGAGATCTTCACTGACCACCAAAGTCTGAAGTATCTGTTTACTCAGCCAGACCTGAACCTCCATCAGCAGCGATGGATGGAGACTGTAGCAGATTTTAACCTTGGTATTTCATATAGCCTAGGCAAGGCTAATGTAATGGATGATGCCTTGAGCCACAATTCATATTGCAACCACCTCAAGGTTCACAAAGTTCATCCCTTGCTTGTTGAAGAATTCATAAAGCTAAACCTTCATATTGTTCCTCCTGGTGCACTCGCTCCCCCTCCCGAAAATTTCCCCAAACTGAACGTCCATGTTGTTCCCGAGGGTTCTCTCAATACCTTGGTTGCTAAACCAGATCTTGTGGACACCATCAAATGTATATAGAAATGTGATGATGAGGTCGAGAGGATTAAACGATATCTCGCAGAAGGAAAGCCCTCATTCTTTACCATTGATGATGCTAGCACTTTGTTCTTCAAAGGTCGCCTAGTGGTTCCGAGTAAGAGGGAAAACCTGGATTTGACTACAAAAGTTATGGAGGAAGCTCATGATACACCTATGTCTATTCATCCCGGTAGCACCAAGATGTCCCAAGACATTCGACAGAGATTCTGGTGGTCTAATATGAAGCAAGACATTGCTCGTTATGTTGTTGAGTGTGACATTTGCCGTCGTATCAAAGCAGAACATCAAAGGCCTGATGGAACTCTGCAACCTATCTCTTTTCTTGAATGGAAATGGGACCATGTTGAAATGGACTTCGTCACTGGATTTCCCAAATCACAGAAAGGTAATGATGCTATTCTTGTCGTCATTGATCGGCTTTCTAAAGTTGCATATTTTCTGGATGTCAAAGAAACTATCACTGCTAGTTAGCTAGCAATCCTCTACATGTCCATAATTGTTTCACCTCATAGTATTCCACTGGTAATCAGTTTAGACCATGGCACCTTATTTACTTCAAGGTTTTGGGCAAGTTTCCAAGAAGCTATGGGAACTCATCTGTCTTTCAGCACTGCTTTTCATCCTCAGTCGCAAGGGCAAGTTGAACGAGTCAACCAAGTTCTCGAAGACATGCTTCGAGCTTGTGTTATTTCCTTCGGCAAGAAATGGGAGGAATCTCTCCCGTATGCCGAGTTCTCTTATAATAATAGCTATCAAGCTACTCTGAAGATGGCCCCCTTCGAAGTGTTACATGGACGAAAGTGCCGAACCCCTATGAACTCATCAGAAATGGGGGAACGTCCACTCTTTGGTCCGGATATTATCCAACACGCTGAAGAACGAGTCTGCATTATTCGTGAGAATCTCAAGACTGCTCAGTCACGTCAGAAGAGTCAGTATGACCGTCAACATAAAGACATGGTCTATCAACCTGGCGAAATGGCTTATCTTCGAGTCACACCAATGAAGGGCGCTCACCGCTTTAGAATCAAGGGCAAGCTAGCTCCTCGCTATATTGGTCCTTTCACTATTCTGGAAAGACATGGAAAAGTGGCATACCAACTAGAGCTTCCGCCGAACCTTTCTCAGGTTCACGATGTGTTCCACGTGTCACAACTCTGCTACTGCTTCAAGGACTAAATTCGAGAAGTGGATCATGAAGTGCTCGAGTTGCAACAGGACCTCTCCTATAAAGAGCATTTGGTCCGCATTCTCGACCAAGCTGAATGCCACACACGTCAGAAGGCGATCAAGTTCCTCAAAGTCCAGTGGTCGCACCATTCTGAAGATGAAGCCACTTGGGAACGTGAGGATCGTCTGCGTGATGAATACCCCGCATTGATTCTTCTACCTCCTAAATCTCGTGACGAGATTTCTTGTAGTGGAGGATATTTGTAATGCCCGGATAATTATGCTACAGTGAACCCATGCTAATGATGCCATGTCACCTCTATTATTGTTGCTAATCTCGCGTTAGATCCATAACGATTCAAATTCAAATTTTATTTTTTGTTAAACATCAAAAAAATTCAAACATTAAAATTCAAATGTTCGAAATGTGACATAATTAAGTTTACTAAATTAGGTGCAACCTATGTATTTCTCCAAAACTAAAATGTTTAGGAAATGAGAGAAAACAGAAAAGAAAATAAAGAAAAAGGAAAATAACAAAAATAGAAAACAAACTAACAAAAAAATGAAAAGAAAACCCCCTCCCCACTCACAGGCCAGGCCGGCCCACCTGGACAAGCCGGCCGACCCACCTGGGCACCGAAGATAATGAAACCCCGGACAACGCCGAAGACCACCCCATCGAGCCCACGTCCAAACAAGACGAGAGGGAGGAGGGTCAGTATAGCCCCGAGCATGCTGATCACGAGATCTTAGAGGATAGCATTTACTTACCTGTTGTTCGCACATGAACACGTCACCGTGTACCCTCGACATCGAGCGTGATACGCAATACACGTCGCCAAAGGAGGCTCACCGGAAGCGCGATACGCAAGAAAATCCAGCGAGGTCTTTTGAAGGCCCGAAACCCCACGCGACCGGGAGAGACCCAGTGTGGACGCACGGCGGTGATGGGCTGCCCTAGGTCGGTTCGCCCACCCCTAGGACTTCGTAGATCGAAGCTCTACGAAGCGAAGAACGCCGATGAACGGGAAGTGGAAAACTAGGGTAGAAGATAAAAGTCTATAGATGGGTTTTACGATTGTGTGTTGTTGTTCAATCGATCGTCACTCCTTAGGTATATAAGAGGCGGCTGGACTTCCCGTTCAAGGAAAAGTCTTGGATTCACGTCCAAAACCCTAGTCAAATTCGGATTGTTTATGTCCAGACTTTCCAAAATTGTTCGGTTTAAAACTAGCTGCGCCCTGAATGAAAATGTGACCAAAAGCATATTTACTCGTTTCGATGAGACGAACAGCTGTCATGTTGACCGTTTTTAATTTGAGGCCATCTTCAGGGCCAAATCGCTCGCGCAAAACAGCTAATTATTCACGCAGCTCATCAGACATACCAACATGTGTGTCTAGTCCCGGGCGTCATATTTTGCCCACTGGAGGGTCGCGCTGTGCAGGGTCTAACTTTTGCATACAACCTCGTATTAGGACGATCTTTGTATCAAAACTGATCATTTCGACGAGACGAAGACAATTCGTGTAGATCAATTTTCCATATGGGGCCGTCATGGGGGCGTAATCAGCCAAAAATTGTTCTGGATACAAAATCTCAGTACTTCGAACACAACTTCGGCCTTAGAGATGAGATCGGATGGCTATGACCCAAATATCAAAGTTTCTCCTTTCAATGATACAAAACTTTCTTACTTTCAGCACTTTTCCATTTGAGGCTTTCTTTATTATGTTTTTGACAATGCCAAAATCTTGTGTCAACACATGCCCCCCTATTTTTCGGCAAAACTTGTTTGCCGAAAAATAATTTGCAATGTATTCGTTCTAAGGACGATGTCAACACTCCATTGGCCATTTATATATCTTAGGGCGATAATTATGTATCATCCATGATTTATGCTAAGGGAGATAGTCATATATCGGCCATGTCTTTGCTTAGGGAGATAGTTATATATCGGTCGTTACCTATCTAGGCTTCTTGCCACACACTTGGGTGATACTTCTTTAAATACTTGCCATTGAGAGCTCGAGGTAGCAATGTGCCTTGTACGGATTCCACCAAATATGAGTTTCCGGGAACTACTCTTGTAATCTTAAAAGGACCTTCCCAACTAGGAGACCACTTCCCAATTTTTCTATCTTTTGAACCAATTGGTAGAATCACCTTCCACACGAGATCGCCAACTTGCAAATTCTTCAACCTGACCTTCTTATTGTAAGCTCTTTCCACCCTCAACTTATCTCTCTCTATGGACTTCAAAGTAGCCAAACGTTTATCGGTGACTTCATCAATATTGTCCATTATCAAGTTATAAAAGTATACCGCCGACAAATCATTTTGTTTGGCTATTCTCAAAGCATTCAAATTCACTTCCACTAGTAAAACGGCCTCTTGACCATATACGAGCTCATATGGAGTTACCTTTGTAGCACCATGCCTTGAGATTCGGTGTGCCCACAAAGCTTCGAACAGTAGCTCATGCCATCTCCTTGGATTATCCTCAATCTTCTTCTTGATGAGCTTGATTAATATTTTATTGCTAGACTCAGCTTGTCCATTGGCTTGGGCATAATATGGGGAGGAATTGAGCAACTTTATCTTATATGATTCGGCCAATTCTTTAACTTGATGTGACATAAAGGATGAACTTTGGTCCATAGTTAATGTTTGAGGTATGCCGAAACTATGAATAATGTGCTCAGTTATGAATTGAATTACCTCTGTAAGCGTCATATTTTTGAGCGGTATTGCTTCAGACCATTTAGTGAAATAATCAGTTGCCACCAACACGATGCCCTTTTGAAGAAGAAGGATGAATATCTCCAATAAAGTCTAATACCCAACCTCTAAAAGGCCACGGCTTGATAATAGGATGTAACATAGCAGCGGGAGCCAACTGAATATCACCAAACTTTTGATAAGCTTCACATCCTTTATAATACCGTAAGCAATCATTAACCGTTGATGGCCAATAAAACCCATCACGTCATAATAACCATTTCATCTTGGGAGCCGACTGATGAGAGCCACAAATACTTTCATGGACCTCACCCATAGCAACTCTTGCTTGGTCCTTGTCCAAGCACATTAAAAGAACATCATCAATCGTTCGACGATAGAGATCATCATCTCTCATTGTGTATTTGAAAGCCCTACGGGCCGAACAGTCCTGTCCACCCTTTTTCTAGGATCACACAAATAATCAATAATTGGTTTCCTCCAGTATTGATTTTCTCCTGCATTAAATATTTCATTAGTGGCTGAAACGGTGGGCTCCGGTTCAGCCTCCCCTTTGTTGGCAAGACTAGACATCGACTCTTCAGAAATATGAAACATGCCACGATCAACATGATAGCTGGATGCTTGTTGTGCCAACTTATTAGCTCTCCAATTGTCATGTCTTGATATATGAGCAATGCTAAAATAATCCAAAACAGAAATTCTATCTAGACATTTATCAAGATAAACATTAAGTGATTCGTCAAAACATTGAAAAACTTTGGATATTTGTTGCACTACTAATAACGAATCACCAAAAGCCTCAATATGTGTAACACCTATGGCAAGCAACATCTCTAAGCCGAATAACAATGCTTCATATTCGGCTTGATTATTTGTGCAAAAATATTCTAAGTGGTACAAGGCTTCAAAAACTGCACCATGAGGAGATATGTAAACAATACCGACAACTTGGTCGTTGCTACAAACTGAACCATCAATATATAATCTCCATGGTACTAATGAGACAAGGTTTATATAAATATCATGCTTGTCATCAATCCGATGCTTAACAATACAATTAGCAACAATTTGTCCTTTCATGGATTTCAGAGATTCGTAAGCCAAATCATATTCAATTAAAGCATAAGCCCACTTGCCAATTCTACCACTAAAAATTGGTCTATGCAACATGTATTTGATGACATCGGTTTGACAAGCTATAATGCAAGTACTAGGCACTAGATAATGTCTCAATTTTGTGCAAGCATAATATAAGCATAAGCATAATTTCTCAATAAATGTATACCTTGTCTCGGCTTCCAATAAGCATCGGCTCAAATAAGTAATAGTATGCTCCTTTCCTTCAGTCTCTTGTGTCAAAACAGCACCAATAACACCTTCCCCCGCTGCAATGTAAAGTCTAAATGGCTCCCTGTGCTTGGGCACTTTCATAACCGAAGGAGTGCACAAATATTTCTTAATCATATCAAATGCCTCTTGTTGTCCCCCCCAACTAAAATAAACATCATTATTTAACAGAAGGATAGGAGTAAATGCGTCAACCTTCCCTGGTAGATTGGCTATGAATCTCCTCAAATAATTGACCTTGCCAAGGAATTTTTGCATATCTCTCTTGCATGTTGGACCCTGTACTTTCTGTATAGCTTCTATCTTTTTGGGATCAATTTCCACGCCATCTTCATGAATAATGAAACCCAGAAACTTCCCAGCCGGTACACCAAAGGCACACTTCAAAGGATTCATTTTCAGACCATATTTCTTCATTCTTTCAAAAGCCAAACAAAAATCGGCTAAGTGAGATTCAAAAGCATCCGATTTGACAACAATATCATCAATATAGACCTCAAGTATAACACCAAGTAAATCATAAAAAATTAAATTCATAGCCCTTTGATAAGTAGCGCCGGCATTCTTTAATCCAAAGGTCATCACCGTCCACTCAAATAAACCAAGGAAACTGGGGCATCGAAAAGCCGTTTTAGACATGTCCTCTTCGGCCATAAAAATCTGATTAGACCCCGCATTACCATCAAGAAAGCTAATGACCTTATGTCTAGAAGCATCATTAATAAGTATATCGGCTATTGGCATGGGATACTCATCTTTAGGTGTAGCTCTATTCAAATCTTTGAAATCAATGCACACCCTCAACTTGCCAGAGCCTTTCTTCTGTATTGGCAGAATGTTAGAAATCCACTCAGCATACCTGCAAGGTCTCATAAAATCAGCTTTAAGCAAATGGCTGATCTCTTCATTGATCCGGTCATATGTTTTTGGATTAAACTTTCTGGCCAATTGCTTGTACGGTCTAAAACCGGCCTTTATAGGTAACCGATGCTCCACTAGCTCTCGGCTTAAACCTGACATCTCATGATATTCCCATGTGTCAGTGGGAAATGACACCTATGGGATCACTAGAATCCCTACTACGGTTGCGGGGCGCGGGGATCGTGAGAAGAGTGGGACTAGTAGACAACACAAAGGGGATTTACCCAGGTTCGGGCCGCAAAGATGCGTAAAACCCTATGATCCTGCTTTGGTGGATGTATTTAGTGTTCTTGAGCTCTTGAACTAGCTCTGGGTGCTGCTAGGTTCGAAAGAGACGAATCCTTCTTCAGTGCGCCATGGGCCTCCTTTTATAGGCGAAAGGGGCTGCCACAGTGGCACACATGAGGTGGAAAGTGTTACAGCATTGTGAGCTTATCGCTGGTATTACAGGACAAAGCACATTTAATGCAAGGCTTAGGTGTCCCTTCACTTTATCGGGGACGGGGGTGAGGCTCGTCCCGTCCGTCGCTGCTCCTCCTTGCTTTGACACGGGCCCTAGCCAGTGATGCTTGCGGTGTCATGTAGGCAGGCAGACAGCTGAGGTGGCGCGGTGGTGGAGCCTCCACGAAGGGCTGCATGCTACCACGTAGGTGGCTGCCCAGCTGGTTGGGTCGGCAGCTGCATGCGAAGGGCGGCGGAGACTTGGCTGGGGTGGGCCTGGCAGTGGCCATGCTGGCGCGCTTGGCGAGGGCCTTGCCGGGTGGCCTGGCAAGGGTCTTGTCGGGTGACCCGGCAAGGGTCTTGCCACGGCGCTGTCACACCCTGATATTCATGCCACAACACTTAAGCTAATAAATCATGATAAATTGTGGTTTGACAAAAACTTTTGAGTGTTTTGGTCTTTGCTTGACTTGATTTGTGTCTGTTGTTTGCTAGTGCTCTAAAAATCAAATAAATCCTCCAACTCTTATACTCCTTCTCCTTGATCTGAAAACCTTGCCCATTGATCATGCCATGTGTGTAGGACATAAATATGATTTCTTGTAAAAATATTTTGGCCAAATAGTATTTTAAAAAATTAGTTTTTCCAAAAACCCCTGAATTGAGATTTGCACTGCAAGTACTTAATTAAGGGCAGTAAAAATCTTTCCAAAAATATATTTGACTCCTATTAGATAAGGGACACCCATAAACCATAAAAATATAATTTTAAAAGTTATTTTTCCTATTTTATTTAAAGGCCTTTTCTTAAGTCCAGAAATGGTCTGTAATAGGTTAAAATTATTTTTAAGCTTCAAAAATATTTGAGAAAAATCAGGGAAACTCAGTGGACATATATTTTCCATATATAAGAGTTTCAGCACATGGTCATGTTCAAAATATTTGTCAAATCCCTCAAAAACTCTTTCTGGATATTTCAAGCTTTTGAAATATTTACAAAGGAAATATTCTCCAAAAATTCCAAGAAAATTCTAGCATTTCACATATGACAGGTTTGATGATCTTGACAAGTATCATGTCATGGAGAATAGTATAACCCCATGAAATCCCCTCAAAACCATTTCTGTCCATTTTGAAGTTTGAGCAACTTTACATTGCCAAACATGTCCAAATATTCTCAAACCTCGTGAACATGCTCAAATGGTCTAATCATTTCATCTAGACCAAATGGCACAAGTTGGAGAAAATGTTATATTGATCAAAGTGCCCCAAAACCGTTCCTGTCCAGAACCAAATTTGAACAACTCTACATTGGCAACTTTCTCCTTTTGATCTCAACTTTTGTGGACATGTTCAGAACCTCAAATGATGACACTACACCAAGTGGTGCATCAAGGAGAATAGATTTGCATGGCTAAATCTTGGAAAGTCCATTTCTGTTGATTTCTAGGGTTTACCAAAGTTGCATTGTCAACTTTCTTCAAATGAGCTCCAACTTGGTGATCAACCTCATTTCTATATGACACTTGATCTTGTTAATCTTCATATCATTTGGAATCCATTTGCTTGCCCAAACCACCATCAAACACCTTCTGGCAGAAACTTAAAATGCATGTTTCGTCCATTTCCACTAATCTCCATGAGCTCAACTTTTTCCCACAGCCCCATCTGGTCGTCCTCTAACCCATGCATCTTTCCCTGCCCGAGGAGCCATGATGATGGGGATGAAAAGCTCTTTTTCCCTCTCTGGACAGCACCATTTCTCTCTCTCTCAACCTCCCTCCTCACTCCAGTGGATCCCCAGGGCATCCAATGCCATTGTCACACTGTTTACTCCCCCCTGCAGCTGCCAGACAAAAGTGGGCGCGTGAGGACGCGAGAAAAAGCCGCGGGTGCCGTCCATTTGCGTGCTCTAGAGCACGTCAGCGTGCTCCCGACCATTGACGCCGCGCTCCCCGACCACCTCGAGCCTCCCCCTTGCGCCAGTAGAGGTGCCTCGACATCTGCAACACACCACCATGCTGGCCCCTTCCTTCCCCTCTCTGTCCTGCCCGTGCCTAGAGCCGCCCGAGCCCGCCAATGTGCGTGCCAGCTTGTGGCTCCACCCGGAGCTCGCCCCGCTCCCTCTCTCCCGTCCTGGCACCCTACACCACCCCACGAGCACGGAAGACAACCCCTCGCTCTCTGTGCTGGCCGCCCGAGCCGTTTCCACGGCCCTTGTGCGTTGCATCCACGGTGAGCCACGGGACGACTATTTAAGGCTACCCCCGAGCCCCCTCTCTACTCCTTTGGCTCTCTCTCCCTCTCGTGCACCCCTGAACCAACCCACACCTCTCCCCGTGTCTTCCGTTCACCGCAATGGCCGGAGGGCCGCCGTCGGACTCCGCATAAATCCGCGCTATCCCGAGCCTATCCTCTCTCCCTAGCCACTCCAGTGCCCCCTCACTACCACCACCGACTCGCCCCGCACTCCATTCCCTCCTCCCCGTGCCTACCACGTAGTGCCAAACCTCGCCGACAGCCTCCTCTGCGGCCACCCAAGCCATCGCCGCTGCAGCCCTCCACGGCATGCGTTAAGCACATGGATGGGTGCAGCATGTCCCGCTGAGCACGCCGGTGGGCGGGGCGTCGCCGGAGACGCTCTGTAGCCCCGGCAATCGCCGGCGGGAGCCGCTCCTCCCCGCGGCAAGAGCGCATGCGGGAGGTGGAAGATGACCTGCCGCTGGGGTCCGCACGTCAGTGACCCAGCAAGTGGGCCCGTCCGTTTAAGTGGAAGCGTACTCCATGAAGGTGCCTTCAACGTCGCCCTATCATCCGCGTGGCTGAGCTGCTGGGCCGGCCCAGTGGTGCCCTGCCATTAAGCCTCGCCCAGTGCACGCTGTTGCCGCACAAATCCAGCCCGTTTGGGTAAAAAACGTTTTCCTTTTTCTTTTCTGTACAATTTGTAAAATCCATAAGTAGTTCAAATTAACTCTAAATTTGATGATTCAAATTTCTAGTGACTCCATGAATCATGCTCTACCTGTTGGTGCAACATGCACATTTTTCCAGAAAACCTTCCTTCACACTAATTAAATAAAATCCCATTTTCCATTTCTGTGATGAACTTTAGAAAATCATAGAGAGCTCAAATTTGATCCAAATGCCATGATTCAAATTCCTAGATGTTTCTAAGTTCATAACTTAGTTTTTGAACATTTTTACTAATACTTTCTGTACCACCTCAAATAATGGTCTATTTCTCCATGAATAGCCAACTTTGCAAATTCATAGAGAAATCATTTGAACTCCAAATCCAGTGAAACCAACTCCTAGGTGCTTCAAAAATCATTCTTTGTTAAATGGGTGCCTTTTCTAATTTTTCAAAAATATATTTCTGTACACTTCTTGCAAATCCATAAACCCCTTGATTCCCTCCTATCAAAATGTTTAGAAATATCCACTGACCCAATTCCAATGAAACCACTCTGGTTATTTTTCATATAACCAGAGATGTCCTAGAAAAGTCAAATTAATATTTTTAGAGCACTTTTATTTTCTCCGTTGTTGTGTTACTTACTATAATTGTTTCCAAAGTTAGTTGACGAAGTAGACGAAATACTTGGAGAAGGACCAGAAGATTTGAAGACTCTGATGAAAAAGGCAAGCAGCCCTTTGACCATGATGAACCATTTTACATCATAATAGCATTTTCGTTGCTTCACTGAGTGCATGATATACCTTGAATGGCAACCTTGCTAGGCTTGCCTCCGTTGCATACTCCATTGATACTTGCATTGTTCATGACTCTACCCTTGCTAGAGTTGTGTTGGTGGGTTGTAGAAATATGCTATAGTAGATGGGTGCCACTGATGCCCCTGGGAGATGATGATGAACTAGGTTACTACTTGGTGGAGAAGTAGTGTGCCGAGGTTTGATAAAAGTGTTGTTTACAGAGACGGGTTAGATTTAAGATTTGTCGACTGTCCCAACCTTACATGCGCAACCACTCTACCCTTATATGGGAAAGGGAATTATTAATTACCTAGGCAAATACTAGCTTGGAGCTTGCATTACTAGTGACGGGAGAGTTGTTGGTGCGCTCTCTCGGGACGGGGTCGTGCCAGGTAGGGCGGCCATGACTGTTTTCACAGGGCACCGGACACACCGTTGGTACCCCATGCTTGTGGTATGTCTTGAATATGGGAGCGAGGCTCCACAACTTTATGATGTGAAATGTTAGGCATGGGGGTTACTACCAATCGAGTGGTCTGCATGTTACTGTCGTCTAGGGAAAGATAGTGATCGGGTGCTTACCCAGGGTACTTGAGGTACCGCGGGTTGTGGATGACACGGAAGTTCCCCGGATCTTGTGGGTAAAGTGTGCAACCTCTACAGAGTGTAAAACTATTTGAATAGCCATGTCCATGGTCAAGGACACTTGGATGGGGCTGCTTAGACTACATCCATATGTTTCTGACAAACAACACGATTTGGTAAATATGATGATGTGATTCGTGAGGAAGTCACGATGAGCTTGAGAACGAGTTGTTCACAACTCATTTTTGATGATAATGTCTGTAATCTCCTGATGCTTGTTGTAGACACATTCATGTCCTTGATAAATGTTGATCATACTTGCATGAGAAAAACTAGCTTTCCGCAAGAATGCCAATTTACTAGTAGTGCCTTGCATAATTATTCTGTTATCACCCTTGGGTTGCTTGCGAGTACATTCAAAGTACTCATTGGCTTGCCACTGGTTATTTTATTGGCCAGGCATGAAAGACAAGATATATTGAAGAGTTCTTTGGTGACGATCGTGCGAGCCAGGATGCTTTCCCAGTCAGAATGCATGTAGGGTTAAGGCAGATGGCATGGGTCCAAGTTATTGACGGAGATTTCCGCTGCAATGTTATACTCAAGACATGACCATAATGGTCATAATTTATGTAAGATGGTATGTATGGATGTAAAGGCATGTTCGGATTCTCTCCGGCTCTGCAACTCTGTTCCGAAGCGGAGCAGCAGCCAGTTGTAATTTATGGAGCGGCTGAAACGATGCTCCGTCCGCTCCGCTCCGTGATTGAGGACTGGAGGGTTGCCGAACGCAGCCTAAGACTCTGGTTATTCAGCTTCTGTGTGTTCAGTGAGCATTGATCTCTGGGATCACTGTACACGTGCATTCCGTGATCACGACTTATGAGTCGGGGTCCCCACAGAGCTGGTATCAGAGCCATCCTAACTGTAGGAAGCCTTATTTAGCATGGTCATTAGTTAGGGTAAAACTATTTTCAAAACTATTAATAGTTTTTGAAAACTATCTATACTTCTCTTCCTTTCTCAGTTTTTCGAAAACTAAGGTAAACTTCCCTTATTGATCTCCTCCCCCTTCAAAACTTCTGGTCGCTAGAACCCTTATGCCTCTGACCACTGGATTCTTTGAAATCCTCGTGGGTAGTATAGAAGGAGGATGCCTTGTCGGACATTCACCCACATCTTCTGAACACAAGATTGGCGACACCACAACAAGACAATACCAACAGAAGGTACATCCTCGAGGAATGAGGACATGAAGACCCAGAAGAGGGTGACACCCTTGACACTGCCCCAAGATGATGCGACCTTAGCCTATGATGATCAGAGCATAGGAAATGCAAGATCATGATATACATCGCTAATGGAGTAACCATGTCCTTATCGTTGTTGCATCGGCAACCACCGATGGATGAGAACCTAGCCATTTGGTCCGCCTCACTATAGTGAGCAGGAAAACGGTTCTCTTCATCCCCTGCTCTCGGTGATGATATTTTCAACAATTTGTCCGACGGATTGGACCTCTATTATGCCTTGTTAATGTCATTGCATAAAAGACTGCCACCTGGAACCGTCAACAGCTTAAAAAGGCAAAAGTGATTGTCCTGATTAAGAAGACAAGAGAAGACCAAGTCAATGCCAGCCACGAGGAGCCACTTTCACCCCATCACCTCATCAGGCAAGAAGTTGTTGAAGATTCTTCAGGCTCAACCCAGATCTTTCATCAAACAAGAGACGTAACAACACCTAAGGAAAACTCAGGAGACTGCACGAGGCACAAGGCACGACTACTGAGTCTGAGAACCCCTAGGGTAGGATGAGTCGTGTACCCCCTATGCGCAGTCGAGTCCGTATGATGGTTCGAATAGAACCATGATTGCGTGTTGCTTGTTTTTATTTTTTTGTGTTTTGATATCAGTCGCCCTTTTTGCCCTAGGCAACAAGTACGTGACTATATCTCCTTACTTATCTTAATGCTTGTGTTTGGCCCTTTCGGCACTTGTTGTTTGCACTTGCACTATAGAACCCCCTTTAGGCATAACCCTCCTCTATGCTACTTTTCCCTCCCATCTCTCTCTCTCCTCAATTGAAGGCCGGCAAGACAAGTGTCGGTGTCAAAACCGGCAGATCTCGGGTAGGGGGTCCCGAACTGTGCATCTAGGCGGATGGTAACAGGAGACAAGGGACACGATGTTTTTACCCAGGTTCGGCCCTCTCGATGGAGGTAAAACCGTACTCCTGCTTGATTGATATTGATGATATGGGTAGTACAAGAGTAGATCTACCACGAGATCAAGGAGGCTAAACCCTAGAAGCTAGCCTATGGTTTGATTGTTATGTGTCATATGGACTAAAACCCACCGGTTTATATAGACACCGGAGAGGGCTAGTGTCGGTGTCAAAACCGGAGGATCTCGGGTAGGGGGTCCTGAACTGTGCGTCTAGGCGGATGGTAACAGGAGACAAGGGACACGATGTTTTTACCCAGGTTTGGGCCCTCTCGATGGAGGTAAAACCCTACTCCTGCTTGATTGATATTGATGATATGGGTAGTACAAGAGTGGATCTACCACGAGATCTAGGAGGCTAAACCCTAGAAGCTAGCCTATGGTACGATTGTTGTTCGTCCTATGGACTAAAGCCCTCCAGTTTATATAGACACCGGAGAGGGCTAGGGTTACACAGAGTCGGTTACAATGGTAGGACATCTACATATCCGTATTGCCAAGCTTGCCTTCCACACCATGGAAAGTCCCATCCGGATACGGGACGAAGTCTTCAATCTTTTATCTTCATAGTCTTGGAGTCCGGCCGATGATGATAGTTCAGCTATCCGGACACCCCCTAGTCCAGGACTCCCTCCGTAGCCCCCGAACCAGGCTTCAATGACGACGAGTCCGGCGCGTATATTGTCTTCGGCGTTGCAAGGCGGGTTCTCCTCCAAATTCCATTTTCTTGCTGAATAGTGTCCGGCTTCCTTATAAATGTTGCGCTCCTTGGCTTCCACGCCCAATAATGGCCCTCTTCCACGTGTCGTATGAATGCGAAAAGCCAGGGTATTTTTACGTTTTACCCCCAAGCTGCACGAATAAGTTTCCTATAAGAGAGGCAAGAGTCTAGATCCAAATCACACCATCCTCCTTCCGCGAGTACTCATTGGAGCACCTCTAACAAAAATCCGTTCCACCATGGACCATCGACGCGGCTCCTCCTCTCGTGCTCCCAGCCCTCAGCCTGGGGATTGGAGGAGATGTTCAGTCCCGCACAGCGAGCTGGTGACACTCCAAGCGGAGGGATATCTTCCTCCGGCCTTTATGGTCCCGGTTCGAGCCGGGCTGGCCACCTACAAAGGTGGAAAGCAGGCAGAGAACACCCCCAGTCCCTCCAAAGGGGAGCGGGTGTGCTTTGTCCCTTATTTAATAAGGGGGCTTGGATTTCCCATACATCCGTTTCTCCGGGGGCTCCTGGAGTTCTACGGACTCCAACTTCATCACCTCACGCCCGCCTCCATCCTGCACATTGCGGGTTTCGTAGCTCTTTGCGAGCTGTTTCTGGGCATCGAGCCCCATTTTGCGCTGCGGAAGAGATTGTTTTGCCTAGTCCCCCGTTCTCATGAGGGGTCGATATATCAAGTGGACGGAGCCAAAATATGGCGCATCGCCGGGACAGGATATCTATCCGGAACCCCAAAGAAGGCGTCCGAAGACTGGCCCTCGGAATGGTTTTACATAGAAGACGCTCCACTGCTGGACCCAGTTCGGATCGGCCTCCCAGAGTTCAGCACCGCTCCGCTGAAGAAACGCCTGAGTTGGCGCCCGCGGAGCCCTCAACGGGAAGATGACAGGAGCGTCCATTATCTGATGGGCCGGATAAGGTTGCTGGCCCATTCGGGATTGACCATGATCGGAGTCATGGCCACGTGCATTATGCAAGGGGTGCAGCCGCTCCAATATAGGGGCCACCCCATGTGGGATTTCAACGGGGAGAATGACGCCACCCGTCATGGCCGCAAGGGGCCGTGATCGGCCGCGAATCTGGTGAAGATCATGTCCGGCTTTTACAAGGGGGAGAAGGAGGACTTCCTCCAGTCGATCCCATTGAATGGGTTCTCCATGAATAACCCTCGGAGCTGGGTAAGCAGACGTTTATTCATCCGACCCGTGCTTTCAAAGTTAAGTGCCTTACTTTATGATTTTGACGCAGGAACTGCGTCGGGATGTGGAGGGCATACACAGTCCGGCTCCACAACCCGAGGATCTGGGAAGATCCCTTGATCCGCCCTCCGAAGAGGATCCAGACATAAAGGTGGAGCTAATTGACGGGGTGTTCCACCAACTCAGCATGGACAATGCTCTAGTCGCCATTACGGCTGACTACCCCGGCTTATCTCCGGCTTCTCAGGTAATTATGACCGGAGTCCTGACGCCATTACTTCGTTCTTGCATATTCTAACCACTGTATACCAACGGTGTCTTGCAGGAGTTGCCTTCAAGGCGAGAAGCCGAACCCGCGGCGGCTGACCAACAAGGGTCAGTTCGGCCCAGCAGGCGGAAGAGGGGTGCGGTGCGAATCGAAACGTCACCGCAACGGTATAGCTCGCCACCGTTGTTTAAGGAAAAGATTCCTAGGAGGTGTATTAATGCTCATGACTTTTCCAGGAGAAAGAGCGCTCGCCGGACTGTGCCCGGAGAGGTTGCCAACCAAGCCTCCGCCAGCCAGGCTCCAACACCTGGTCCGGAGGGGGAGGCGAGCGCAAGGCGCGAGCCGGATACTCCTCCCACGGAGGATGCCGACAGGCTGTCCGCCACCAAGTCTGAGGTGGAGAGCGCCATGAATCATGGGCGCCGCCGAACAGTTCTTCGTGACGCGTGTTTCTCCCCAGAGGCGTTAAATGCCTTTAATGCGGGAGATGCACACCTCCGTGCCGCTCAAGATGGTTTGACCAGAGCCACGGAGCAGTATGTGAAGGACATACGGGTAAGGAATTTTAATAGTTATGTATGCCAGTAGCCCCCGAGACTTAAAGTAGTGTAGAATAACTAATTTAAGGATCATTCAATATGCAGGATCTTACGGAGAAGAATACCCAATTGTCTCAGGAGCTTCAAGAGTGCAAGGCCCAACTTGAGGCTGCACTGGCCGCCGCAGGAGGAGACACAGAGACCCCCTCCGGTAACACATATTTCAAAAATGTTTTATGGCGTGCGGCGTGCGTATAAGTCTGACAATAATATTGCAGATGTTGCCGTACTTGATCCGGACAAGCAACAGCTACTGCGCCAGCTGAAGGCCAGCGAGAGGGTGCTTATGAAGGTGCAGCAGGAGAGGAACAAACTCCAAGATGCCCACACCCAGCTTGGAGAAGAGCTAAAAGGTGTTCGGGCCCAGCTGTCTGGCTCCGTGAAGGAGAATTAGCGGCTTTGTCGTGGCATCTATAGTAAGTGCTTGAGCAAACTCTTTTGAAAAGAAGAGTTCAACGAGGAAGTCGATTGACAGAAACATGTCTGTAGGTGTGCTCACAGGTCGCCCTACGGCGGAAATGCCCGGTTCAACGGGTGACCAACTTCCCGAGCTGGTGCAACTGCTCGAACGTGTTTGGCAGGCAATGAGTGGCGTCGCCCAGGCCTTATGGTTGTCCGTCTCCCTACCCGAGGACCTTGGAGAGCTTGCGGAGAAGCTTCAGGGAGCAGGGCAGCGCTTCCGTCTGTGGAAGATATCGGCCTGCCGTCAAGGCGCCAGGGAGGCCTGGGCTATGGTGAAGACGCGGTACAAGAAGGCGGATCCGAACCACATGGTCGAGGTCGGACCTGTGGGACCCGATGGGAAGGAGATCCCTGTGAGCTTAATGTACGGCCAAGTAGAGTTGGTCGCTAAGTATTCCCAACGGGACTGTAAGTTAGACAGCCTGTTAGACGAGATTGAAGAGGAGTACAGTCAGTCAATTTGACGATGTATTTTGAAATGACATGTAAAATGCCTTCTAGCCGGATTGTAGATCGTTTGTCTTTGCGGACCTTTTCGCTTCAACCTCGGGACCCTAGAGTCCGGAGTGTGTCCGAATACCCTCTCGGTTATGAAAAAACCGGGGCATGCATGGAGACCAGGCGTAGGGGTCATTAGTGCTTTATCAGACAAGTGCCCAACTAGTTATGTTATATTACATGGTTAGTAAGAAACATCTTCCAGGGAGAATAGTCCGTTAAGGGTTCCTTTCCCTGGGAGGCATGCCCTAAAGTGCATGTCCGGACTGCAAAAAGAGCAGAAAAGCATCTGGGGGCAGATAAATAAGTAAATAAGAAATCATCTTTCAAGTCACCGACCGAATATTCCCTTAAGAACGCTAGCTTTCGGCTTCACCGAGTCTGAGGTACACATCCGGCTGACCCGGCAGTAACAATCGCATAGGTGCTCCCTTTACCTCCTAGCCGAACAATCGGGAACGTAGGGGTAAGCACAGGAGCCAGGCAACCCAGCTTGGCCAAAACTTAAGTCATATCGATGCATATAATGCTGAATAAAAGGTACATGCAGAAGTTTGACACATGTGTTGGGCATAAAGCCCGTATAAATAAGCTTCTGTTAAAGAAGCCCCCAGGTATAATGAGTGCGGGTAGCACATTAAGTGTGTGCGAATAATGCGCAAATCGGCCCTCGAGGGCTTGATGAAAAAAGTGGGAGAAAAGGGAGAAACAAAAGACAACTGAAGTGTAAAATGTGGACGGAGGAAGGAGACGAACTCTGAGTCCGGCGCTAGGCATAGAATCTTCGGAGGCGGGCTGCGTTCCATGGGTTCGGCTCGAGTCGGTTATCCGATGTGTTTCGCAGATGGTATGCTCCGCCGGTCAGGACTTGGTCGATGATGAAGGGACCTTCCCGTTTGGGCTTGAGTTTGTCCTTTTTCTTGTCCGGCAGGCGTAGAACTAGTTCGCCAACATTGTAAGTTTTGGCCTGTACTTCTCTGCTTTGATATCTTCGATCCTGTTGCTGATAGAATGCGGAACGAGCCTTTGCCACGTTGTGCTCCTCCTCCAATGCGTCCAAGCTGTCCTGCCGTTCCAACTCGGCTTCTCTTTCTTCGTACATGCGCACTCGAGGTGAGTCATGAATTATGTCGCAGGGCAAAACTGCCTCTGCGCCGTATACCATAAAGAATGGTGTGAATCCGGTAGTACGGTTTGGCGTGGTCCGCAGCCCCCAGAGTACGGAGTCGAGCTCCTCTACCCAGTGTGTGTTAGATTCTGTAAGGGACCGCACTAATCTGGGTGTGATGCCACTCATGATTAGACCATTTTCTCGTTCAACTTGACCGTTGGTTTGAGGGTGATAGACTGAAGCGTAGTCGAGCTTAATGCCCATATTTTTGCACCAGAGTTTAACCTCGTCGGCCGTGAAGTTCGTGCCCTTATCGGTGATGATGCTGTGGGGGACGCCATAATGGTGTACTACCCCGGATATGAAATCTATCACTGGTCCGGATTCGGCCGTTTTAACTGGCTTGGCCTCTCCATTTGGTGAATTTGTCCACCATGACCAATAGGTACTTTTGCTTGTGGGTTCCCCCTTTAAGGGGTCCGACCATGTCAAGCCCCTAGACCGCGAACGGCCAGGTGATGGGTATAGTTTTGAGGGCGGTGGGTGGCATGTGTCTCTGATTAGCATCGTTGGACTAAGTCCTGAGCATCTGCCAGGGCCGTCGGCCAATAAAATCCTGTACGGAAGGCCTTACCTACAAGGGCCCGGGCTACAGCGTAGTGTCCGCCTAGTCCGGCGTGAATTTCAGCCAGAAGGTTTCGCCCTTCCTCTTCGGAGATGCACCTTTGAAGGACTCCGGTTGTGCTTTTCTTATAAAGTTCTCCCTCATGGACCTTGTAGGCTTTAGATTGCCGAACTATGCAGCGGGCCTCATTTTGGTCTTCGGGAAGTTCCTGCCTAATTAAGTAGGCTAGGAATGGTTCTGTCCACGGGGCAATTACTGCCATTATTTCGTGGGCTGAAGGTGTTATTTCATTGGCTGAGCCGCCGATTATGTCAGATTTTTCTGTGTTGGCTGGTGTGGTTGCTTCCGGGTTGTTATTTCCGGACTCCTCTTCCCATAATACGGATGGCTTAAAGAGACGCTCCAGGAAGATGTTTGGAGGGACAGCGTCGCGTTTTGCGCTGATGCGCGCCAACACGTCGGCTGCCTGGTTATTATCCCGGGCTACGTGGTGGAATTCGAGTCCTTCGAACCGAGCTGACATCTTTAAGACAGCGTTACGATAGGCTACCATTTTCAGATCCTTGGTGTTAAAGTCTCCATTTACTTGGGATATTGCAAGGTTTGAATCCCCGCGCACCTCTAGGCGTTGAATACCCATGGAGATTGCCATCCGGAGACCATGTAGGAGGGCCTCATATTCAGCTACATTGTTGGAGTCCGTGTACATTATCTGAAGTACGTATTGGACTATGTCTCCGGTTGGGGACGTCAATACGATGCCAGCCCCCAAGCCGGCCAACATTTTGGAGCTGTCGAAATGCATGATCCAGTTGGAGTATGCGCCGTACTCTTTAGGGAGTTCGGCTTCGGTCCATTCGGCGATGAAGTCACCCAAGACTTGCGACTTTATAGCTCGCCATGGTTTATAGGTTATATCGAATGATAGGAGCTCGATGGCCCATTTTGCAATCCTACCCATCGCGTCACGGTTGTTTATAATGTCGTTGAGGGGTACTTCGGAGGCCATTGTTATCAAACAGTCTTGGAAGTAGTGTCGCAGCTTCCGGGATGCCATGAACACCGCGTATGCTATCTTTTGATAATGCGGGTACCGGTACTTGCATGGAGTTACAACTTGATGTGTTGCCGCGATATATAACAACATTGGTTCGCCCAAGTTGGGCGCAGCCAGGACCGGATTTGTTGCAAATATGGCCTTTATTTCTTCGAGTCCGGCCGAGGCAGCATCCGTCCACTCGAAGTGTTCGGTGCGCCTGAGGAGGCAATAGAGGGGCAATGCCTTTTCTCCCAAACGGGAGATGAAGTGGCTTAGAGACGCCACGCATCCAGTTAATTTTTGTATTTGTTTGAGGTCTTTTGGGATATCCAACTATGACAGGGCTCGGATTTTGGTTGGGTTTGCGTCAATTCCTCTACTGGATACAATGAAGCCCAGGAGCTTTCCGGCTGGTACGCCGAAAATGCATTTTTCCGAGTTGAGCTTAATGTCATATGCTCGGAGGTTGTCGAATGTGAGCCTCAAGTCGTTTACTAGAGTTTCGATGTGTTTGGTCTTGACGACCACGTCGTCTACGTATGCCTCAACTGTTTTGCCGATTTGGGTAGCCAGACATGTTTGAATCATGCGCTGATATGTTGCGCCGGCGTTTTTGAGTCGAAGGGCATTGTGTTGAAGCAGAATGGTCCGTATGGAGTAATGAATGCCGTTGCGGCTTGGTCTGCCTCCGCCATCTTGATTTGATGGTAGCCGGAGTATGCGTTGAGGAAGCACAATGAATCATGTCCTGCGGTAGCATCGATGATTTGATCGATGCGGGGAAGGGGGAAACGATCCTTTGGACAAGCCTTGTTAAGGTCTTTAAAATCGACACATAGGCGCCAGGATTTGTCCTTTTTTGGTACCATTACCAGGTTCGCTAGCCAGTCCGGATGTTTGATGTCTCTGATGAATCCGACTTCCAATAGTTTGGCTAGCTCCTCTCCCATTGCCTGTCTTTTGGGTTCGGAGAATCGCCGAAGAGCCTGTTTGACTGGCTTGAATCCTTTTAGGATGTTTAGGCTGTGTTCTACCTATCTGTGTGGGATTCCTGGCATATCTGAAGGGTGCCAGGCAAAGATGTCCCAATTCTCCCGAAGGAATTCTCGGAATGCGGCGTCTACATCAGGGTTTAACTGTGCCCCAATGGAGGCCGTCTTTGTGGGGTCCGTTGGATGGACCTGGAATTTGACTATTTCGTCCGCTGGTTTAAAAGAGGTGGACTTGGATCTCTTATCGAGTATCACATCGTCCATGTTCACCGTAGAGCGCAACGTAGTGAGTTCCTCTGCCGCTAGGGCTTCGTATAGTGCCTCTAGGGCTAGTGCGGCTGTCTTGTTTTCGACGTGGAGTGCTATGTCCGGATCACTGGTAAGAGTGATGGTTCCATTGGTCCCGGGCATTTTAAGCTTCATGTACCCGTAATGGGGTATGGCTTGGAAAATTGTGAATGCCTCTCGCCCTAATAAAGCGTGATATCCACTGCTGAACAAGGCCACGTGGAACGTGACTTCCTCGGACCTATTGTCCGGCGAGCCGAACACCACATCCAGTGTAATTTTTCCTGTGCAGCGTGCTTCCCGACTAGGGATTATTCCTCTAAAGGTTGTGCTCCTTCACTCAATGCGGCTCCAGTCTATCTCCATTTTTCGAAGGGTTTCCTCGTAGATGAGGTTTAATCCGCAGCCGCCATCCATGAGTACCTTGGTAAGACGAAAGCCGTCCACTATTGGACTGAGGACCAATGCGGCTGGTGCTCGGGCTGTTCGGAATTTAGGTTCGTCGCTGGCGTTGAAGGTGATAGCCGAGTCGCTCCATGGATTTGTTGTTGCTACTTGGTAGACTTCGGCGAGGCTGCGGATTGTTCGTTTCCGCATATTATTTGATGTGAAAGTCTCAAAGACTGTTAATACCGTACTGGTACTATTGGGGTGGTTCTCTGGGGCTAGAAGCTCTTCGCCACTTTTGGCCACCTACCGCAGTATCATACATGCTCGAAGGCCATGTGTTGGAGTGGCACCCTCTGTACTATGAATTTTATAGGGTCCGCTGAGCCATCCCTCCAGTACGGTTCCGTGCCCTTTATGGGGTTTTTGCTTTTTGGTTTTTGTCCCGGGTGCCTGAGCATGATGCACCCTTTTGTTTCGGACTAGGGTTGTGTTCGGAGCCGAATTGTCCCAAAACTTAGTTTCGGTTTTCCGGACACTCTCCATCGCACAGTACTTTCGTACTATGGACGCCAGGTCGGCGAAGCGTGTAATTTCGTGACGACTTACGGCATTCAAAATTCCCTTGTCCGTGCAATTGTTGCAGGAAATTGAAATTGCGTTTTCCTCACGGCAGTCCTTTATCCTGTCCATAACCAGGAGGAATCTGGCCCAGTAATGATGTACTATTTCAGCGGGCTCTTGCCGGATTTGAGATAGATCGCATATGTTTGGGTGGGTGCGTGGAATTGAGTCTGGAACCCTACCCAACTTGAGGCTCAAGGGCCGAAAAGTTTCTGAATTTGGAAGCTTGGATTGCTGGACGTTGTCCAACGAGTCCGGTCCGCTGCCTGACTTTAGGTTCGGTACTTGATCGACGTCTGTCCCTCCGCGGGAATCCGGCATGGAGGGATCAGGAGTCCGGACATAACTGGTCTTTAATACAGAAAAAGAGTCGCTGTGTTGTTCCTCTACCACCGCAACGTGGTGGGTAACCTGGGGGGAGTTAATCTCTCTCTGATCGGTTTTAAGCCCAATCTGATCGTAGTCTATAGAGACCCCCAGGGCGGCGATGCGATCCAAGAGCTCGTTTACAGAAGAGAGCTCAATCGGATCCAGCTGCTCGGTGAATTCCGAGCTGACGCGAAGATCGCTTTTGATGACCCGAGAGGTCATCGTCGAAGCGGCGGCCGAACAGGCGGTCATAAGAAAACCACCTAGCCGGATAGTCTGGCCGGCGGCCAAAGCTCCTTTGGCAATGGTACCGTCTTTAAAGATGGGAAGAGGCATCCTTCCTAATCGTGACGGCACAGAGGAACTCTCAATGAAAGCACCAATGTCGGTGTCAAAACCGGCGGATCTCGGGTAGGGGGTCCCGAACTGTGCGTCTTGGCGGATGGTAACATGAGACAAGGGACATGATGTTTTTACCCAGGTTTGGGCCCTCTCGATGGAGGTAAAACCCTACTCCTGCTTGATTGTTATTGATGATATGGGTAGTACAAGAGTGGATCTACCACGAGATCAAGGAGGCTAAACCCTAGAAGCTAGCCTATGGTATGATTGTTGTTCATCCTATGGACTAAAGCCCTCCTGTTTATATAGACACCATAGAGGGCTAGGGTTACACAGAGTCGGTTACAATGGTAGGAGATCTACATATCCGTATTGCCAAGCTTGCCTTCCACGCCAAGGAAAGTCCCATCCGAACACGGGACGAAGTCTTCAATCTTGTATCTTCATAGTCTTGGAGTCCGGGCGATGGTGATAGTTCGGCTATCCGGACACCTCCTAGTCCAGGACTCCCTCAACAAGGTACACCAAGGATTCTACTTTAGAACCAACTAGCACTATGGACTTTTGCTACAACCTCCTCGACCAAATGCAACCCCGTAGAGTTATGGTTAATCCTCCAGACTGGAAACCCATCCCTAGACCCTTCGAGACTCCACGAGATACCCCAGCTCGAATCCTTAACCATGTGCTTAACCCACAGAATTGCAAAAGCATCAGTTAAGCCTCTGTAACCTTGCACAATCCTGGGTCCATTATGGGACTAGTGGACATAGTGAACTAGCACATTATCATCCTGAGATAGCACCAAACTGACAATGCCTTAGGGAAGACCAATTTGAGGATATAGGAATAGAGGACTAATGACTTGATGAGTTTGTGTTGGTGACCTTGAGGAATTATCTGATACTTTTGGTGGATTATGAGGCTTTCATGTTGGTAGATGAACTTGGTGGGGTCATGTTAAAGTAGCATAACTTTCATTGGCCTTGAGTAAATTGGATTTAGTAGGATAATTATGATCGTGAGATGAAATTCTTGGAAGTATAAGGATTTGATTTAGACGGGGGATATTGATAAGAGATAGTTGATATTACGATAATGATTTGGGGAAAAGTGTAGAAATTCCCGTTGGACATGAGATTTGGATTTAAGTACGTGATTCTAGTTGAATATAGTTGCTGAGTATGTCTACATGTTTCGGAGTAAATTGGATTTAGACTGATAATCTCGATCATGATACCATGTTTCTCGGTGGACGATAAAACTAGGAGATTGGATTAATTGTCGGAGTTGATTTAGGGATCTAAATACGCCTGACTTTGGAGTTTACTCAACCATGGTAATGGAAATTGGTGGACTGACTATAGTAAGGCTAGACCTTTTCAAGGGTTTGATAATTATAGGATATTAGAAGATTTTGTGGAACACCATAGAGATTGGATTTGTAGAACTACCGGATCATGTAGTGATTGGTGTAGTTAATGAGTTGTTGGAGTTGATTCATAGGAAGGAAACAAGATCTTGGAGTGGCTTACGACGTGTTTCCTTAGGATAGAGATGCTTTATCTTAGACCTTGGAAGAATAGGTTGAGCACTTGGATTGTCACGTTCAAGCTTAGTAGCTTGTATATTCTACCCATGGATTTTTAGGGGTAGACATACATATGAGTTTGGGGGTTGTAGACATATATGATTTTGTTAGACCTCCTAGCGAGAGTCATGAGGAATAATAATAGCATGAGTAATGAATGGAGCTGACCTACACGAGTTGGTACTTTCGGTGGTATAAGTTGATCTGTTTGGAGGACTAGATAGAAAAATTGGCATCTCAGGAACTATGCTCAAGGATGGGATGATAAACATTCACTCGCACACTAGAATCCTTGAAACCCTTACGTCTTACCAAGCCACATCATGGTCAGATCATGACCTTGAGCTTGACTCTAGGTCGAGAAGACCCTGACCAATACTCAACCGTGACCACCACCGATACCCCAACCTATACCCTATGTACCACGTGGGCAACTCTTCACGGAATACTCAAACCAGCTGAACGCCATCGTTATTTGATGACATACTTGTCTACCGAAGACGGAAGAAGAACCGTTCAGCTGGTTAGGGATTTTTGAAGACCGCCATGTAAGGAGGAAGAACTATGCAACCATAATTGTCAAGAAGTGAACTTCCTCGTCGAAGACCAGGTGTATCTCCAAGCCACTTCTCTCCAAGGAACCCAGCATTTCCATGTCAAAGGGAAGCTCACACCGAGACTTATCGGCCTTCTCCAAGATCACTACAAGACGAAGAGCAAATGGCTACCAGCTAGGATTACCACCTGAGTCACCCACTGTGCACAACATTTTTTTTCCACACGACACCACTCCGAAAATGTTTCTGACTTTCTAACTAGTCCGGTCTCTACAAGGACATCGATCGACGAGCCAATGACCTCCAGCCCGATCCAACCTAACCTAATGCGAGAGAACCTTTAGCAACCTGGATCAACCGAGAGCATCATACACGAAGCTACAACACCAGGTACTTCAAGATTCAATAGAGCACCACACGGAAGCACAAGCATTATGAGGACGTGAAGACTGCCCCGCATCTAAGTTCCGTATTCCTTTCCACTCCTAGTTTGGGAATCTCAGGGACGAGATTCTTGTAAGGGGGGTAGGTCTGTCACACCCTGATTTTCATGCCGCAACACTTAAGCTAAGAAATCATGATAAATCTTGGTTTGACAAAAAATTTGAGTGTTTTGGTCTTTGCTTGACTTGATTTTTGTCTGTTGTTTGCTAGTGCTCTAAAAATCAAATAAATCCTCTAACTCTTATACTCCTTCTCCTTGATCCGAAAACCTTTCCCAATGATCATGCCATGTGTGTAGGACATATAAATGATTTCTTGTAAAAATATTTTGGCCAACTAGTATTTTAAAAAATTAGTTTTTCCAAAAACCCCTGAATTGAGATTTGCACTTAAAGTACTTATTTAAGGGCAGTAAAAATCTTTCCAAAAATATATTTGACTCCTGTTAGATAAAGGAGACCCAGAAACTATAAAAATATAATTTTAAAAGTTATTATCCTATTTTATTTAAAGGCCTTTTCTTAAGTCCAGAAATGGTCTTTAATAGGTTAAAATTATTTTTAAGCTTCAAAAATATTTGAGAAAAATCAGGGAAACTTAGTGGACATATATTTTCCATATATAAGAGTTTCAGCACATGGTCATGTTCAAAATATTGGTCAAATCCCTCAAAAACTCTTTCTGGATATTTCAAGCATTTGAAATATTTACAAAGGAAATATTGTCCAAAAATTCCAAGAAAATTCTAGCGTGTCACATATGACATGTTTGATGATCTTGACAAGTATCATGTCATGGAGAATAGTATAACCCCATGAAATCCCCTCAAAACCATTTCTGTCCATTTTGAAGTTTGAGCAACTTTACATTGACAAACATGTCCAAATGTTCTCAAACCTTGTGAACATGCTCAAATGGTCTAATCATTTCATCTAGACCAAATGGCACAAGTTGGAGAAAATGTTATATTTATCAGAGTGCCCCAAAACCCTTCCTGCCCAGAACCAAATTTGAACAACTCTACATTGGCAACTTTCTCCTTTTGATCTCAATTTTTGTGGACATGTTCAGAACCTCAAATGATGACACTACACCAAGTGGTGCATCAAGGAGAATAGATTTGCATGGCTAAATCTCAGAAAGTCCATTTCTGTTGATTTCTAGGGTTTACCAAAGTTGCATTGTCAACTTTGTTCAAATGAGCTCCAACTTGGTGATCAACCTCATTTCTATATGACACTTGATCCTGTTAATCTTCATATCATTTGGAATCCATTTGCTTGCCCAAACCACCATCAAACACCTCCTGGCAGAAACTTAAAATGCATGTTTCGTCCATTTCCACTAATCTCCATGAGCTCAACTTTTTTCCCACACCCCCAGCTGGTCCTCCTCTAACCCATGCATCTTTCCCTGCCCGAGGGGCCATGATGATGGGGGTGAAAAGCTCTCTTTCCCTCTCTGGACAGCACCATTTCTCTCTCTCTCAACCTCCCTCCTCACTCCAGTGGATCCCCAGGGCATCCAATGCCATTGTCACATTGTTTACTCCCCCTGCAGCCGCCAGACAAAAGTTGGCGCGTGAGGACGCAAGAAAAAGCTGCGGGTGCCGGCCATTTGCACGCTCTAGAGCACGTCAGCGTGCTTCTGACCGTTGACACCGCGCTCCCCGACCACCTTGAGCCTCCCCCTTGCGCTAGTCGAGGTGCCTCGACGTCTGCAACACGCCACCATGCTGGCTCCCTCCTTCCACTCTCTGTCCTGCCCGTGCCGCACGTGCCCAGAGCCGCCCGAGCCCGCCCATGCGCGTGCGAGCTCATGGCTCCACCCGGAGCTTGCCCCGCTCCCTCTCTCCCTTCCTGGCGCCCTACACCACCCCTCGCTCTCTCCCCTGGCCGCCCGAGCCGTTGCCATGGCCCCCGTGCGCCGCGGCCACGGTGAGCCATGGGATGGCTATTTAAGGCCACCCCTGAGCCCCCTCTCTACTCCTTTGGCACTCTCTCCCTCTCGTGCACCCCTGGACCAACCCACACCTCTCCCTGTGTCTTCCGTTCACCGCAATGGCCAGAGCACCGCCGTCGGACTCCGCCTAAATCCGGGTTATCCTGAGCCTCTCCTCTCTCCCTAGACACTCCAGTGCCCCCTCAGTACCACCACCGACTCGCCCCTCACTCCATTCCCTCCTCCCAGCGCCTGCCGTGCAGTGCCAAACCACACCGACGGCCTCCTCCACGGCCACAAAAGCCATCGCCGCTGCAGCCCTCCACGGCATGCGTTAAGCACATGGATGGGTGTGGCGTGTCCCCCTGAGCACGCCAGTGGGAAGGGCGTCGCCGGAGACGCTCTGTAGCCCCGGCAATCATCGGCGGGAGCCGCTCCTCCCCACGGCAAGAGCGCGCGCGGGAGGTGGAAGACGACCTGCCGCTGGGGTCCGCACGTCAGCGACCCAGCAGGCGGGCCCGTCCGTTTAAGTGGAAGCGTACTCCATGAAGGCGCCTTCGACATCGCCCTATCGTCCGCGTGGCTGAGCTGCTGGGCCGCCCAGTGGCGCCCTGCCGTTAAACCTCGCCCAGTGCACGCTGTTGCCGCCCAGATCCAGCTCGTTTGGGTAAAAACCTTTTTCCTTTTTCTTTTCTGTACAATTTGTAAAATCCATAAATAGTTCAAATTAACTCCAAATTTGATGATTCAAATTTTTAGTGACTCCATGAATCATGCTCTACGTGTTGGTGCAACATGCACATTTTTTCAAAAAACCTTCCTTTAGACTAATTAAATAAAATCCATTTTCCATTTATGTGATGAACTTTAGAAAATCATACAGAGCTCAAATTTGATTCAAATTTCTAGATGCTTCTAAGTTCATAACTTAGGTTTTGAACATTTTTACTAATACTTTCTGTACCACCTCAAATAATGGTCTATTTCTTCATGTATAGCCAACTTTGCAAATTCATAGAGAAATCATTTGAACTCCAAATCCAGTGAAACAAACTCCTAGGTGCTTCAAAAATCATTCTTTGTTAAATGGGTGCCTTTTCTAATTTTTCAAAAATATATTTCTGTACACTTCTTGCAAATCCATAAACCCCTTGATTCCCTCCTATCAAAATGTTTAGAAATATCCACTGACCCAATTCCAATGAAACCACTCTGGTTATTTTTCATATAACCAGAGATGTCCTAGAAGAGTCAAATTAATATTTTTAGAGCACTTTTATTTTCTGCCTTGTTGTGTTGCTTACTATAATTGTTCCCACCGTTACTTGACGAAGTAGATGAAATACTTGGAGAAGGACCAGAAGATTTGAAGACTCTGATGAACCAGGCAAGCAGCCCTTTGACCATGACGAACCATTTTACATCATAATAGCATTTTCGTTGCTTCACTGAGCGCATGATATACCTTGAATGTAAACCTTGCTAGGCTTGCCTCCGTTGCATATTCCATTGATACTTGCATTGTTCATGACTCTACCCTTGCTAGACTTGTGTTGGTGGGTTGTAGAAATATGCTACAGTAGATGGTTATGAAAAGTGGGTCAGTGTTATGCATGGAAAGAAACAAGTGTGGTTTGATATACGTACAAACAGCCCCAGTGGGTGCCACTGATGCCCCTGTGAGATAATGATGAACTAGGTCACTACTTGGTGGAGAAGTAGTGTACCGAGGTTTGATAAAAGTGTTGTTTACAGAGACGGATTAGATTTAAGATTTGTCGACTGTCCCAACCTTACATGCGCAACCACTCTACCCTTATATGGGAAAGGGCATTATTTATTACCTAGGCCGATACTAGCTTAGAGCCCGCATTTCTAGTGACGGGAGAGTTGTTGGTGCGCTCTCTCGGGACGGTGTCGTGCCAGGTAGGGCAGCCATGACTGTTTTCACAAGGCACCGGACACACCGTTGGTACCCCGTGCTTGTGGTATGTGATGAATATGGGAGCGAGGCTCCACAACTTTATGATATGAAATGTTAGGCACAGGGGTTACTACCAATCGAGTGGACTCCATGTTAGTGTCGTCTAGGGAAAGATAGTGATCGGGTGCTTACCCCGAGTACTTGAGGTACCGCGGGTCGTGGATGACACAGAAGTTCCCCGGATCTTGTGTGTAAAGTGTGCAATCTCTGCAGAGTGTAAAACTATTCGAATAGCCGTGTCCATAGTGAAGGTCAGTTGGGTGGTGCTGCTTAGACTACGTCCATATGTTTCTGACAAACAACACGGTTTGGTAAATATGATGATGTGATTCGTGAGGAAGTCATGATGAGCTTGAGCACGAGTTGTTCACAACTCCTTTTCGATGATAATGTTTGTAACCTCCTGATGCTTGTTGTAGACACATTCATGTCCTTGATAAATGTTGATCATACTTGCATGAGAAAAACTAGCTTTCCGCAAGAATGCCAATTTAGTAGTAGTGCCTTGCATAATTATTCTGTTATCACCCTTGGGTTGCTTGCGAGTACATTCAAAGTACTCATTGGCTTGGCACTGGTTATTTAATTGGCCAGGCATGAAAGACAAGATATATTGAAGAGTTCTTTGGTGACGATCGTGCGAGCTAGGATGCTTTCCCAGTCAGAATGCCTATAGGGTTAAGGAAGATGGCATGGGTCCAAGTTATTGACGAAGATTTCCGCTGCAATGTTATACTCAAGACTTGACCATAATGATCATAATTTATGTAAGATGGTATGTATGGATGTAAGACTCTGGTTATTCAGCTTCTGTGTGTTCAGTGAGGATTGATCTCTGGGATCACTATACATGTGCATTCGGTGATCACGACTTATGAGTCGGGGTCCCCATAGGCGCGCAGGTGTCCCCGGCAAGGATCTTGCCAGGGGTCTTGTGGGTTTCTTCGGTGAGGATGGTTGCTTTCCTGTCCTCATTTGATCTTGACTATTCTTTGTGTTTCACAAAGATCTGCATGCCACCACGGAGGTGCCTCCCGAGCATTGTCCAATGCATTTGTTTAGCGTTGGTGGGCTCAAAGGTGGCTCACTCAGCTGGTGTGGGCGAGCTGCCCGGGCAAGGGTCTTGCCAGGGCCGCTGAGGCTGCCCCGGCAAGGATCCTTGCTGGGGAAACCTGCTTCGTCCATTCGATCTTTGTGGCCTTGGTCCTTGTCGTTGCTTTGTTTGTCTTGTGCCTTCGGCTTCTCTCCGGCTTCCCTTTCCTGCCTTGTTATGCGTGGCCATGGCGGGTGGCTCTGACTGCCTGTGCACAAGTAAAGGGGTCAAAAGCAGAGCCCCTACTTTTGTACACTGACAGGATCCCCAGGCCTGGGCCATACATAAGCGCAGCATGTTGTTGGGCCAGGTCCAGAACGATGCGCGGGCAGTTTAGGGAGGATTTTACCGTGGTAACTGGTCCGTCCGCTGCGCTTCTCCACGATCCGTGTTGAACGCGCGACGTGGGGATCGTGCGCGCGCGCATGACGGAAGCATGCTGGCGTCACCTTGTGGTGGACAGTAAAGAGGCGGCTTGCGTGTCTCTTTGAGACCGCAGGTCCACCTCCCATTTACTGCCCTCGCTTGGGAACCGTTGCTCCATGCGCCCCACTGCTCCCGCCCCCTACGCCACGTTTGCTGCATGCATAATGCAGAGCGAATGACAGGCGCGCGGGATGTGGGAAGTCGTGCGCATGCGTGGGTCGATTCCCATGCGCCTTCAATGGAGCAGGGAGGGCGGTCGACGGCCCCACTTGTTGTCACTTCAACAGGTCGAATTGGCCGAGAGGGGGCGGCCGAGCCTCGCCCCCGCCCCTTTACAAAGAGGGGAGCGGGAGGAATGGTGCCTCTCATCCCTTTACCATCTACCTCTCCCCATTACTGCTTCCTCCTTTCTTCTGCCATGGCGAGGGGCCGGCTTCCTCCTTTCTTCTGCCATGGCGAGGCGGCGAGGGTTTCGGCTAGACAGCGCATCGCTCCTCCCCAAGAGCTCATATTGGCGGAGCCGGCCGCTAGAGGAAGGGGGAGGGGGCGAGGTCGAGGCCGCTGTGGTGCTCGAGGGAGAGGAGGATGGG
This sequence comes from Triticum aestivum, assembly GCF_018294505.1. Classification (NCBI taxonomy): domain Eukaryota; kingdom Viridiplantae; phylum Streptophyta; class Magnoliopsida; order Poales; family Poaceae; genus Triticum; species Triticum aestivum. The sequence continues at coordinate 379,338,821 of NC_057810.1, read as the reverse complement.
GCGGCAGATCAGCCTCGCCTCCGCCAGCAGCCCCTCCTCCGATGGAGGGCCATGCCGGGGACAACCCCTGCGAATTCTTTGTTAGGCTGCGCCAGCCACCGTGTCGTCGCCTTCGCCTCCCGACTCCATTTGCGCGGGAGATGGAGCTGGATCCGCCGCAGGCATTGCGGCTGCATATGAGGGGTTGTGGGAACAGCGGCACATGGGCCGACGTCGAGTTCCCCGCTCCTCACGTCATGTATCTTCACCGAGGGTGGAAGACCTTCGCTCGCCTCCACAGCTTGACGGATGGGCTCACTCTCCATTTCAAACTAATGGAGGGTGGCCTCCTCTCTGTCAAGATCTTCGGGCACTTCGCGACTCGCGTAAGGTGCTGCGTGGAGAGCTATTCTGACGACGAAGATTCCTCCTCGAGCGAGGGTGACGAGGAGGACAACGGCAGCAACGACGAGGGCAGCGGGCAGCAGGATGACGGGTCCGACTAGGGCTCTGGCGCCACTCCGGGTGGCACCGGCGACCCCATCATCCGTGTCACCGGCTCCTTGAACTTCTCGGGGTCGCCTCCTTGGGCGGCTGGAGTGGGGAGGCTGCAGAAGAGGAAGAGGGCGGGCGGCAAGGCCGTCAAGTCGAAGTACGCGGGCACCGACGCCTTCGTCGTGTCTTGACATCCTGCCGCCTCGTCTTCGAGCTCTGCCTTCGGTGCTGCCATCACCATCCAGCTCTTGGGCAGCCACCGAGATGTTCTCTTGGTGTCTTCTGCCACTCATAGCTCGCCTAGGCGCCCCTTTTGCCCTTCTGCTTTCTTGTTCCATTTCCTGAGGAGAGGGACAAGAAAGGGATTACGGGCACCTTATCTCTTTTTAGTCTTGTAAGCCATCGGGCGTTTGTTAATTTTAGATCTTGTAATCTCCTTGCTCATGTTTTTCATTTTGTATGAACTGTATCTGTACGGGATGTTTTTTAATGAAAAAGAGATGTTTGCCGGGTTTCTCGCTCGCAGGTGGAACCCACGACAAGGAGTGAATCCTCATTATCTTTAGGATAAACGTTTTTCCGCCCGGCAACAGGCCTTCTCGTCCCCCCCACTTCGCTTGACCTTTCTCACGCGCTTGGCGGAGGCAGGGATGAGGCGGGCTTAAGCTCCTCGTTTCATTTCCTTGCTGCCGCGGCTACGACCAAATCCGGCCCCAGGAGAAGTCCTAGGCTGCGGAAAAAGGGGAGCATAGTAGCCTAGGGATAAAACGAGGTTTCACGTATCCCAGTCCATAACAAAATTCATGATAGGGGATAGAGAACTTATCTGGATCTGCAGCCCCCGGCAACCTCGTCTTGCCGCGGATGAATCCTTGTCCTTGCAGCCCCCGGCAACTTTGGCTTGCCGGGGCTCAAACGGCGGTCCGTCCCCTTTCTTCCAAAACAGCTCGGCAAGGATATTTATGTGCCCTGCGAACCAAAGAAGACAAAGAAGAACAGAGAGACACGCACTCGACCTCTAAGCTAGGGGTTAGCCGCCGCTAAGCACTATCAACCCTAACCAAGGAAGAGACTCAACCTAGCATGCATGCTATAACTTAGGGCGCCAGCGCTTCTTTATTTATGCTCAGGGTCTGCGTCTGGCTTTGTACAAAGGGTTACATGCCTTGCTGGCAAGGCTTGTACAAAAGGGTGGCTTGCCGGGAGGCCCGGCAACCGCGCCTTATGGGTAAAACTTGCGGAGATGCTCGATGTTCCAGGAGTTGCTCACTGGAATGGCATCTTCGGTCTCCAGCCGGACTGCGCCAGGCCTGGTGACTCGTGTTACCCGATAAGGGCCTTCCCACTTCGGCGTCAACTTGTTGGAATTCTTGGCCGGCTGAACATGCCGAAGAACAAGGTCGCCTTCCTCAAAGCTCCGGGCATGAACCTTGCGGCTATGATAGCGGTGCAAGGCTTGCTCGTGGCGTGCTGCTTACATAGCTGCCCGGAAACGATCTTCCTCAAGGAGCATCGCGTCATCTTGCCGCAACTGCTCTTGCTTAAGATCATCATAAGCGAGCACTCGAGGTGACCCGTATATGAGTTCTGTGGGGAGAACTGCTTCTGCCCAATAAAACCAGGGCAAAGGGTGTCTGGCCGGTGGCTCGATTTGGCGTCGTTCTGATCGACCAAAGAACCGCCGGCAACTCATCAATCCAGCGCCTTCCACTCTTGCGCAGCCTGTCAAAAGTCTTTGTTCTTAAGCCTCGCAGGACTTCAGCATTTGCTCTCTCCGCTTGGCCATTGCTCCGTGGATGTGCCACAGAAGCAAAACAGACCCTGCTGCCAAGATCCTCAATGTATTGCATGAAGGCATGGTTTGTGAACTATGTGCCGTTGTCGGTGATGATCCTGTTGGGCACCCCAAAACGGCACACTAGTCCCTTGAATAACTTGATGGCTGACTGTGCTGTCACCTTCCTCACTGCTTCCACTTCTGGCCACTTTGTGAACTTGTCGATTGGGATGTACAAGTACTCAAAGCCCCCGACAGCATGGGGGAAAGGGCCCAATATGTCGAGCCCCCAGACCGAGAAGGGCCAGGATAGAGGGATAGTTTGAAGGGCTTGAGCTGGTTGATGAAGCTTCTTCGAATGGAACTGGCACGCTTCACACTTGGTTACTAGTGCCGTCGCATCCTGGAGGGCGGTGGGCCAGAAGAAACCTTGCCGGAGAGCCTTGCCGGCAAGGGCCCTCGACCCTATGTGGGAGCCACATATGCCTCCATGTATCTCTGCCAACAGCTTTAGTCCTTCCTCCCAGGAGATGCACTTCAATTTCATCCCATTCGGTCTTCTTCTGTACAATACGTTATCAATGAATTGGTACAGAGCAGACCAGCGGGCTACTCTTTTTAGCTCTTCCTGCTCCTCAGGAAGCTCTCCTTTTTGGAGGAATCGGACGGTGTGCTGCGCCCATGCCGGAGCCTGTGGCTCGACAACAAGGACCAAAGGCATCTCTTCTGCCACGAGAGCGGCCACCTCCAAGTCCATGACATGAGGTCCCGCCGAACTCGGTTATCCCGCGGCAGGATCGGCATCTACGACAACATCTTCACCAGCGGCTCCGGGGAGTTCGGAGGGGAAGTACTTGCTAGAGCCTAGCTTCCTCCGCTTGTTTTGCATGACCGACGGCTCAACGGATGGTTGAGTTAACTGAAGCACAAAAGTACCTGGTTCCACAGGTAGCTTGAGGGTAGCGCGCTTTGACAGGTTGTCGGCGATGTCGTTCTCCGCCCGAGGGACATGCTCCGCTTGTATACCGTCAAAGCGCTCCTCCAGTTTCCTCACCTCATCTACGTAAGCTTCCATCAATGGGCTTTGATAATCTTTGTTGATCTTCCTGACGACAAGCTATGAGTCGCCCCTGAGGATGAGCTTTTTAACTCCAAGGTCTGCCGCGATCCTGAGACCGGCAAGCAAACCCTCGTACTCGGCGATGTTGTTGGTTGACATCTCCCGGGGGAAGTGCATCTGGATGACATACTTGAGGTGCTCTCTGGTGGGTGCGACAAGCAGCACACCAGCACCGGTGCCTTGCAGCGAGAAGGCACCATCAAAGTACATGATCCAGTCGTGGCTCGCTTCCTTGCCAGGGAGAGAGGTCTCTTGTACCTCTTCGTCGGGCGTCGAGGTCCATTCTGCAACAAACTCCGCCAAGACTCTGCTCGGAATCATTGAGGTACTTTCAAACTTCAGACCAAAACTTGACAGCTCCAGGGCCCATTCCATGATCCTCCCCGTTGCATCTGGGTTATGCAGTATCCGTTGCAATGGGAGGCGGGTGACCACCGTGATCTCGTGCGCTTGGAAGTAATGGTGCAGCTTCCTCGAAGCCATAAGGAGGCCGAAGAGCAGATTTTGCACACCTGAGTACCTCGACCTAGCCCCCTGCAAGAGGGAGCTGACAAAGTGAACTGGGTGATGTACCATTTTCTTCTTCTGCGCCTCTTCACCTGGCCGTGCGGCTCCTGTCATACTGGCGCCAGTCTTGCCGGGACCGAGCCTTGCCGGGGACTCAGTCTTGCCGGGACCGAGCACTGCCGGGGAGGGTTCTGGCCTGCCAACTGTTAACTCTGCCGCTGCTGCTGCCTCCTCGTCGACCTCTCCCTACGCCACTACTGCGGTGCTAACCACCTGATTTGTTGCCGCTAGATAAAGCAGCAACGGTTCTTGTGGTTTGGGTGCAACCAGCACTGGGGTAGAAGAGAGGTATTTCATCAAATCTTGCAGCGCTGCCACGACCTCTGGGGTCCACTCCACTGGCCTTGCCTTCTTCAAGATCTTGAAAAAAAGGAAGGGCACGCTCCATGGACTTGGAGATGAACCGACTCATGGCGGCAATGCAGCCAGTGAGCCGACGCACGTCCTTGATCCGTTTGGGTGCCTCAATCTGCTCGATGGCCTTGATCTTATCTGGGTTTGCTTCAATCTCGCGTTGGGACACAAAGAACCCGAGAAGCTTGCCAGACGGGACACCGAAGACACACTTCTCAGGGTTCAATTTGAGGTTGATCTTGCGCAAGTTTTGCAAATGTTTCCTCCAGATCTTGCACAAGGGTCGCTTTGTCCTTGGTTTTAACCACTATGTCATCCATATAAGCTTCCATATTTCTATGTAGCTGGGGCTCAAAACTAATTTGGACTGCTATTGCAAAGGTTGAGCCAGCACTCTTCAACCCAAAAGGCATCTGTAAAAAGCAATACGTACCACATGGGGTGATGAATGGTGTCTTCTCCTCGTCCTCATTCGTCATGAAGATCTGGTGGTATTCCGAGTAGGCGTCGAGGAATGATAAAAGGTCACACCCGGCCGTGGAGTCAACAATCTGGTCAATGCGCGGTTACCGGAAGGGATCCTTTGGACAAGCCTTATTAATGTCTGTGTAATCAATACACAGTGTCCTCTTCCCATTTGCCATGGGCACTACTACCGGATTGGCCAACCACGTCAGATGGTGTAGCCCTCTCACCAAGCCTGCCGCCTCTAGCTTTCTGATTTCCTCCGTGATGAACTCCTGCCTCTCCAAAGCTTGCTTCCTGACCTTCTGCTTGACGGGCCGCGCATGAAGACACACAGCAAGGTGGTGCTCAATCACCTCCCTGGGAACACCGGGGATGTCGGAGGCTTGCCATGCAAACACATCGACATTCGCCCACAGGAAGGTGATGAGCTCGCTTTCCTATTTGCCGTCGAGGGTGGAGCTTATGGTAAAAGCTCCCCCCGTGCCGTCCTCCTTGACGGGCACTTTCTTGGTTTCTGGTGGTGTGGCTCTGGACTTCTTTCTCTTGCCGATAGAGCTCTCTGGCATGTTCTCAATGGAAGCGCAACACCCTGAAGAGGTGCACTTGTCGGAGTAGGTGCGAGGGGTCTCGCCGGGATGGAGGAGGGGAGTGCACCGTGGCTGCATCACCTCCAGCACGGTCGCCGCTGGCGTGCGGTGGCCCGGTGGAGCAACGGCGTAGAGGTCCCGCCGGCCGCAACTCGTCGTTGTTGGCGATGCCGACGAGGCTCCGGAAGGTGGCCCTCCATTCGTCGAGCTTCTCCATGGCGGGAGAAAAATTGAGGAGCAGCTGCGCACGCTAGGGCTTCCGTCGGCGTGGGTGGCGGTGAGAGCTGGGTGGACCATGATGCGCCTCAACTTCTAACCATGTTAGAAGGAGCTGCGTCACGGCCCCGCAACCGTTCGCCACCTCCATCAGCACCTCGGCGCACGGGACTCTTCCCAGGGCGGCGCGCAGGGTCACCGGCGGGGCGACGCTGCTCATCACGCACAACCTGGGAAGAGCGCGCCGTGGGCGCCCGTGTTGGCGTCTTGGAGGTCGCCGCGCCGCCGCCTGGCGTGATGGCGGCACCCTTGGAGGGCCCCGCGCCGCCTGCGAGGGGCCCGACTCCGTCTCTGTAGCCTGCGACTAGTGGCTCGTCGCCTGGGGCGCAAACGACGCCACTCGCCAGGCCTGAACCGCTAGGGTGGTGTGGATGTTCGCGGGCCACGCCACGGGTTCTCTCCGCGGCTGGCCCGCTACTGGTCCTCAACGGTGCTGGCAACCTGGTTCCGGCGAACTGAACACCATGGTCGCCTTCTTCTTAGGAGCCATGGAGATGAAGAATAGCTAGGTCGGCTGCTAGGCAAGATTCTCACAATTGCGCCCCCTACCTGGCCACAAACGTGATGATATCAAAGATGTCGGTGGGAAACGACACCTATGGGATCACTGGAATCCCTACTACGGTTGCGGGGCGCGGGGATCGTGAGAAGAGCAGGAGTAGTAGAAACACATAGGGGATTTACCTAGGTTCGGGCCGCAAAGATGCATAAAACCCTACGATCCTTCTTTGGTGGATGTATTTATTGTTCTTGAGCTCTTGAACTAGCTCTGGGTGCTGCTAGGTTCGAAAGAGCCGAATCCTTCTTCAGTGCGCCATGGGCCTCCTTTTATAGGCGAAAGGGGCTGCCACAGTGGCACACAGGAGGTGGAAAGTGCTACAACGTTGTGAGCTTATCACTTGTATTATAGGACAAAGCACATTTAATGCGCACTGTGCTCGTCGCTTTCCCCCTCGCACCTGTGCTCGTCCGCGCCTGCAAACAGTTCCTGCGTGACCTCCGTCGTCTTCCCCCTCTCTCTCTGGCGCCGTCGTCGCCGGGCGCCGTCGACAGGTGTCCTCGGGCGGAGCCCGAACCCTCCTCTCCGCCCGTCTATAATAGCCGCCACCCCTAGCCTCTTGGATCACCCACAACTGCTCCCGCACCCTCCATGAGCCAGTAGAAACCGCAGCCCGGCCGGGCAGGCCGCTGGCTGCCATCCCGAAGCCCGAGCTCGTCGGCGATACCCTCTGGATCGTCCCTACAGCTCCGACCCCTCCCAGGCCAGGGCGACCCTGCCAGGGCCTCCGCCACTCTTCGGTGAGGCCATCCCACCCCGCTGGAGCCCCTGGAGCCGCCCCGAGACGCCGTCGTCTTCATCTTCGGCAACCTCCGCCCTCTGCCTCCGCTGGAGATGACGATTCCGACGCTGTTCGGTCACCTCTAGCTACGCTACGGGTACGGGCAGGTGCGCAACCTTCTTATACTTCGATCCCCTCTCTCTTTTGACCCCAAGAAGCCTCGTCGCCATCGTGTGCTCCGGCGAAGCACCGCCTCCCACTATTTCCCTCTCCCCTCCTTCTGGCCTGACTAGCAGGGCCTGCTAGTCAGCCACTCATTACACGCGCGAAGCGGTATGAGTGGTGGCGCCCTAGGTGTTTACGCCTTCGACGTCACCCCCCCCCCAGTTTGATTACTTTAATTTTCAAATTCATTTAAATCTAGGAAACTTCAAATGGCCATAACTTTTTATCTATAAGTCCAAATGCATTGATTCTTTTTGCATTGTGTTCTTTGTCCAAAAATCTAACGGCACCCAAAAGATGGGATTTTTTGTTGCTATCTAGATTTTCTGGTAATTTTCAGAAGGTTTCTTGATGTTTTCTTTTTCTGGTTTTGTTTATTTTGAGAAGAGCAAGCTTGTCTTGAGGATCACCAAGAGATTTGTGAACCTCATCAGCACTAAGGCAAGCCATAGCAACATTTTCATAGTGCCACTTCAATATTTGTGATATTCCTACTTGAACTTATGAATATTCATGCATTTAAATTATTTATATGATAATTATATTCTGTTAGATGCTTGTCATGTTAAAATGCTTGATTTACAGAATGCTTGAAGTAAATCTTGTTGATAAGCTAAGAAGAACTTAGTTATGAGTAATGAATAAATGATATGGTCATGGAGTTTAATAATTAGTTTGATTATTATTCTTGCATGATGAAAAATGATGAGATTGCTAGAAATGATTCTGGTTTAATTGAGGTTTGATCTTAACCAGAGAAGTATCTTGAGTTGATGCTGGACTATGGACTGTGAGAAAAGTTTCACTGAGTTAAAGAAATGCCTGACAACTGCACAAGTATTAACATTTCCGGATATGTACCGCAGCTTTGATGTGTACTGCGACGCTTCCAGGAAAGGACTGGGATGCGTACTTATGCAAGATGGCAAGGTAGTAGCTTATGACTCACGGTAGCTATGACCCACGAAGGGAATTACCCCACTCATGATTTGGAAATGGCCGCGGTAGTTCATGCTTTAAAACTTTGGAGACACTACCTCATCGGAAAAAGGTGCCAAATTTTTACCGATCACAAAAGCCTCAAATATATATTTACTCAGCCAGATTTAAATCTCCATCAACGAAGAGGGCTTGAGGTGGTCAAGGATTATGACCTTGGAATAAATTACCATCCGGGTAAGGCCAACATGGTTGCCGATGTGCTCAGTCAAAAGTCCGTCAGTTTAAATGTCATATTGGAATCTTTGCCTCCCGAACTTAAAGAAGAGATTGCTCAGCTCAACCTGGTCATAGTTGAGGCTGGCCTTGCCAATATTCTGAAAGTTACCCCTACTCTTGAGGAAGAAATCCGCAGAGCCCAGCCAGGCGATGCCGATCTGCAGAAACGTGTCAAGCTTTCTGATTTCTCGAAGGATCAGTGCGGTACCCTCCAATTCAGAGGAAGGATTTGTGTGCCTAATCAAGCAGAATTGAAGCAGAAAATCCTGCCTGAAGCCCACGAATCCTCGTATTCAATTCACCCTGGAGGTACAAAAATGTACGAAGACCTTCGACAAATATTCTGGTGGTATGGAATGAAGAAAGACATTGCTTACTTCGTAGCATGTTGCGACATATGCAACAAAGTAAAGGCAGAACATCAGAAGTCAGCCGGACTTCTCCAACCGCTGCTAGTGTCACAATGGAAATGGGATGATGTCTGTATGGACTTCATCACAGAACTACCTAAGACCCGACGAGGCAATAATGCGATCTAGGTCATAGTGGATACATTAACCAAGGTAGCCCACTTCCTCCCAATCAGAACCTCATACCGAGCAGATGAGCTTGCACAACTGTATGTATCCAGAATAGTCAGTCTTCATGGAGTTCCCGGCACCATCACTTCTGACCGAGGTTCACTTTTCACCTCTGCTTTTTGGTCCCGTCTCCATCAAGCCCTCGGAATGGAATTGAAATACAGTACCGCTTATCATCCTCAGATGGATGTACAGACAGAACAGGTAAATCAAATACTCGAAGATATGCTCCGAGCCTATGCTTTGGCCCAAGGCCCAAAATGGGAAGATTGCTTGCCGTACGCCGAGTTCTCGTATAACAATAGCTTCCAGACCAGTTTCAAGATGTTACCATATGAAGCTTTGTATGGCCGTAAGTGCCGCATTCCATTAAATTGGTCTCAAACCGGAGATAGCCGTATTTTCGGAACGGATCTCATGCTGGAAACCGAAAAGCAAGTCCAGGAGATCCGAGACAGATTTCAATTGGCCAAATCGCGACAGAAAAGTTAATACGATGCAAAACACCGGCAGATCAGCTTTGAACCCGGAGAAAATGTCTATCTTCGAGTCACGCCTATGAAAGGTATCAAGAGGTTTCAAACCCGTGGAAAATTGGCACCCAGATTTATTGGTCCATTTCCCGTTATGACACGGGTGGGTGCCGTAGCATATCAGTTGGAGTTGCCCCCTGAGTTGTCATACGTGCACAACGTGTTCCACGTTTCACAATTGCGATGGTGCATATCACCGCCCGATAAAAAGACCGATTTGACAGAGATAGAGCTGGCAAAGGACTTAACCTATGAGGAGAGGCCGGTGAAAATTTTGTTTCAAATGGAAAGAGTCACTCGCAGTAAAGCACGAAAGTTTTACAAAATCCAATGGAAGCATCATACCGAGTCAGAATCAACCTGGGAATCAGAAGAATTTCTAAGGGCATGTTATCTAGAATGGTTTTCCCAAGCAACCGAATCTCGACGAGATTCATTCTAAGTGGGGGAGGTTTGTGACAGCCTGGTTTTTGCCCTCTTTTCTTTGCCTGGTTTCAGTGGAGTTGGTTTTGAATTTGAAGTTTTTGAATCATTTCATTTGGACTTAACCACTTGGGTACCCCTTGATTTTCACCCAAGTGCTCCCTCTCCTCCTCAAAACCATCATTTCACCTTAGGAGCATCTCAAAATATTGCTTGGAATATTTTTCTTAAATGAAAAATATTCATTTTGCCCTCCAAAACCCTAGTTAGCCCTTTGTGCTCCAAAGCAACCCTAATTTTTCTTGCCCCAAAAATCCTGAGAAAATTTCCAATTATTCTTTGGACCCTAGGGCACCTTTCTGAGCAAAAATATTTCACCACTCTTTGGAATATTTTGGCCACAGAAAATAAAGTCATTTCTGGACAGAAATGATAGTTTCTACAGCAACTACCTTTTTACTAGCTCCATTGTAGCTGGTTTTTCCTGTGCCTATTTACCTTAGTAAGTGTAAGTAAAACCCCAAAGCTCATACCTAACTCCCAGTGGTTTGACCATAGTAAATCTGCAAAGTTACTGTCCAGAAACTTGCCAGTAGTACAAATTCATTTCTACAGCACCTGGATCCAAGACAACCCATGGTAACACTTCAATCTACTAAGGACTACACGCCAGACATCTTGGTTAGCGCTTAGGGTGGCCTGATGTCATGGTTCACGCGGTGACCGCGTTCGTCCGAGCGTGTTGGCATGCAAAACACGCGCTCTGCATGCCGTCCAGCACACTGTTTAGCGCGTGCTCACTGCCCAGCCGGCCAAAGCATGCCACGCCTCGCCACCATCCTCGTCTCCACCCCTATAACTCCCCCCTGGCGCTCGCCGATGCCGGAGCTCGCCGCAGCGAGCACGAGCACGGTCTGGCCAACGGCAAAGCCGGCCACCCTATGCAACTCGGTAAGCTGCTTCAGCTGGTCGCTGAGGGGCATCAGATGCTATGGCGCAAGATACCATGACCAGAACAACTTCTCGGTCGAACTCCCCTCCTCGGCTCGGAAGACTGTGTAGCGTCGCCAACACTCCTTGGAAGATCCGCAAACGTGCCTGGAGAAATCCAAACTCGGGTCAGCGATATACCTCCTACTTCCAAATTTACTCTCCATAAGAAAGGCCACACCAACCGCTATCTGCCTCGCCTGCTGGATCTCCTGGCGAGCTCTCTGGGACTCAACCCGGGGCTCTTTGACATCCTGGACAGCCTTGGCGAGTTCGGATGCTTGGTCCCAACTATTCTGCTCTAAGGACTCGCACTTGGTGATGGCGTCCTTGAGATCTTGCTCGACTTCGACCACCCGAGCCTCATGTTGGTGGCGGGAAGTTTGCTCCGCCTCCATCTCCTTCGCCGCTTTGCCAGCGGCTGCCAGTTTGCCTCTGCCTCCTTCTCGGCCTGGGCAAGCACGCTCTTGAGGGGACCTCAGCCGCGCCAATTGTGATGATAATCACAAAATCAAACGAGTTAAAAGACTCACCATACATATCACTTCTAATACATAAAATCTGCATACCTTGCGTCTCCTCGAATCACCCGTTGATGCGGTCGAGCTCCTCATCAGCCACACACAGCTTCCAATTAAGCTTGGAAACCTCTGCAGCCTAGGTGGTAGCTGCCAACATGGATGTCTGTCACATACATTAGCACATTATATTAGTGTCCGAATTATATTCAGATCCTCTGTCCGGATTGTTCTAGTCCGGACAGAGTCTCAGGGGCTACTGTCTATATATAGGTTTATCCTTTGCATATAATAAATTTTCTTAGAATATTACGTTGCATACCTCAAAGCTTGTTAGTAGGATGTTGAAGGCTTCATTAATTCCGCTTTTCGCAGACTGAACCTTTTCCGTAACCGTACCCATCAGGATGCGGTGCTCCTCCATTGTGGAAGCGTGTTGCAGCGCCTCCTCTAGAGCATGAGCAACCTCGGGATTAACGGAGGCCGCTGTGGGAGCCGTTGCTCCTCCCCCCTCTGTCGAAGGGCGCTACGCATCCCTTCCTGGAGTCATATTGGTCTCTGGAATAGTATGCGGCAGGGGCTGATACGTCTCCAACGTATCTATAATTTTTGTTTGTCCCATGCTATTATATTACTCCTTTTGGATGTTTATGAGCTTTATTTTACACATTTTCATTTTTGGGACTAAACTACTAACCGGAGGCCCAGCCCGTATTGCTGTTTTTTTGCCTATTTCAGTATTTCAAAGAAAAGGAATATCAAATGGAGTCCAAACGGAATGAAACCTTTGGGAGCGTGACTTTTGGAACGAACGTGATCCAGAGGACTTGGAGTGCAAGTCAAGAAGCGATCGAGGCGGCCAGGAGATAGGAGGGCGCGCCCAGCCCCTCTAGGCGCGCCCCCTGTCTGGTGGGCCCCTCGGGCGGCCACCGACGTACTTCTTCCTCCTATATATACACATGTACCCTGAAAACATCCAGGGAGCCAACAAAAAACAATTTCCACTGCCGTAACCTTCTGTATCCGCGAGATCCCATCTTGGAGCCTTCACCGGCCCTCCGCCGGAGTGGGAATCGACAACGGAGGGCTTCTACATCAACACCATAGCCCCTCCAATGAGTTGTGAGTAGTTTACCACAGACCTTCGGGTCCATAGTTATTAGCTAGATGGCTTCTTCTCTCTTTTTGGATCTTGATACCATGTTCTCCCCCTCTCTTGTGGAGATCTATTCGATGTAACTCTTTTTGCGGTGTGTTTGTCGAGATCCAATGAGTTGCGGGTTTATGATCAAGTTTATCTATGAGAAATGTTTGAATCTTCTCTGAATTCTTTTATGTATGATTGAGTTATCTTTGCAAGTCTCTTTGTATTATCAGTTTGGTTTGGCCTACTAGATTGATCTTTCTTGCCATGCGAGAAGTGCTTAGCTTTGGGTTCAATCTTGCGGTCTACTTACCCAGTGACAGCAGGGGTTGCAAGGCACGTATTTTGTTGTTGCCATTGAGGATAAAAAGATGGGGTTTATATCATATTGCTTGAGCTTATCCCTCTACATCATGTCATCTTTCTAAATGTGTTACTCTGTTCTTATGAACTTAATACTCTAGATGCATGCTGGATAGAGGTTGATGTGTGGAGTAATAGTAGTAGATGCTGGCAGGAGTCGGTCTAATTGTTGCGGACGTGATGCCTATATACATGATCATGCCTAGATAATCTCATAATTGTTCGCTTTTCTATCAATTGCTCGACAGTAATTTGTTCACCCACCGTAATACTTATGCTATCTTGAGAGAAGCCACTAGTCAAACCTATGGCCCCGGGTCTATCTTTTATCATATAAGCTTTCAATCTACTTTTATTTGCATCTTTACTTTTCGCATCTATATTATAAAATACCAAAACTATATTTATCTTATCATACTATCTCTATCAGATCTCACTTTCGCAAGTGGCCGTGAAGGGATTGACAACCCCTTTATTGCGTTGGTTGCGAGTTCTTTGTTTGTTTGTGTAGGTGCGTGGGACTTTTGAGGAGCCTCCTACTAGATTGATACCTTGGTTCTCAAAACTGAGGGAAATACTTACGCTACTTTGCTGCATCACCCTTTCCTGTTCAAGGAAAACCAACGCAAGCTCAAGACGTAGCAAGAAGGATTTCTGGCGCCGTTGCCGGGGAGGTCTTCGCTCAAGTCAAGACATACAAAGTACCCATCACAAACTCATCTCCCTCGCATTTACATTATTTGCCATTTGACTCTCATTTTCCTCTCCCCCACTTCACCCTTGCCGTTTTATTTGCCCTCTCTTTCCCAATCTTCTCCTCTCTTTTTCGCTTGCCTTTTTCTGTTTGCTTGTGTGTTGGATTACTTGTTGCCATGGCGCAAGATAATACCAATTGTGTGATTTCTCCAATTCCAATAATAATGATTTCCTTAGTACTCCGATTGCTCCTCTTAATGATGTTGAGTCTTGTGAAATCAATACTGCTTTGCTGAATCTTGTTATGTAAGATCAATTCGCCGGCCTTCATAGTGAAGATGCCGCTACTTATCTAAACATCTTTGTTGATTTGTGTGATGTGCAAAAGAAGATTGATACGGATAATGATATTTTTAAATTGAAGTTATTTCCGTTTTCACTTAGAGATCGTGCTAAAGTTTGGTTTTCGTCTTTGCCTAAAAATAGTATTGATTCTTGGAACAAGTGCAAAGATGATTTTATCTCTAAATATTTTCCTGCCGCTAAGATTATCACCCTTAGGAACGATATTATGAATTTTAAACAACTTGATCATGAGCATGTAGCCCAATCTTGGGAAAGAATGAAATTGATGATTTGCAATTGTCCTACTCATGGTTTGAATTTATGGATGATCATACAAAAAATTTATGCCGGTTTGAACTTTGCTTCTAGAAATCTTTTAGATTCGGCCGCGGGAGGCACGTTTATGGAAATCACGTTAGGAGATGCTACAAAGCTTCTTGATAATATTATGGCTAATTATTCTCAATGGCACACCGAAAGATCTACTAGTAAAAAAGTGCATGCTATAGAAGAAAGCAATGTTTTGAGTGGAAAGATGGATGAACTTATGAAGTTGTTTTCTACTAAAAATACTCCTCTTGATCCCAATGATATGCCTTTGTCTACTTTGATTGAGAATAATAATGAATCTATGGATGTGAATTTTGTTGGTAGGAATAGTTTTGGAAACAATGCTTATAGAGGAAACTTTAATCCTAGACCGTTCCCTGGTAATTCCTCTAATAATTATGGAAATTCCTACAATAGTTCTTATGGAAATGTTAATAAGATTCCCTCTGATTTTGAGAATAGTGTGAAAGAATTTATGATTTCTCAAAAGAATTTTAATGCTTTGCTTGAAGAAAAATTGCTCAAAGTTGATCATTTGGCTAGGAACGTTGATAGACTTTCGCTTGATGTTGATTCTCTTAGACTAAGATCTACTCCTCCTAAGCATGATATCAATGAGTCTCTCAAAGCCATGAGAATTTCCATTGATGAGTGCAAGGAAAGAACCACTAGATTGCTTGCTAAGAAAGATTGCTTTGTAAAGGCGTGTTCTTCTAGTTTCAATGAAAATAATGATGAAGATCTTAAAGTTATTGATGTGTCTCCTATTAGATCTTTCTTTTTCAATATGAATCTTAATAATAATGGGACTGGAGATGAGTCAACTTTAGATTGAAGGCGTCCCAATAATTCGGAGTTTTTAGATCTTGATGCTAAATTTGGTAAAAGTGGGATTGGAGAGGTCAAGACTTTAAATAGCATTGAACCCACTATCTTGGATTTCAAGGAATTTAATTATGATAATTGTTCTTTAGAAAGTTGTATTTCCTTGTTGCAATCCGTTGTGAATTCCCCTCATGCTTATAGTCCAAATAAAGCATTTACCAAACATATTGTTGATGCCTTGATGCAATCTATTGATGAAAAACTTAATTTGGAAGTTTCTATACCTAGAAAACTTAATGATGAGTGGGAACCTACTATAAAGATTAAAATTAAAGATTGTGAGTGTTTTGCTCTGTGTGATTTGGGTGCTAGTGTTTCCAAGATTCCGAAAACTTTATGTGATATTCTAGGTTTCCATGATCTTGATGATTGCTCTTTAAATTTGCACCTTGAGGATTCCACCATTAAAAAGCCAATGGGAAGGATCAATGATGTTCTCATTGTTGGAAATAGAAATTTGGTGCCCGTAGATTTTATCGTTCTTGATATAGATTGCAATCTTTCTTGCCCTATTATTTTTGGTAGACCTTTCCTTAGAACGATTGGTGTGATTATTATTTTTTGATAGAAAGACTATAAGGGAACCCCCTACAGTATAATTGGTGCAACAACCCCAAATTGCAAGTACCATGCCTTGAACCTGGGTGGGTGGGAAGGCATCAACCCCTTCCCACCACTAGGCTATGCCTTAGTCTGCGATTGGTGTGATTATTGATATGAAGGAAGGGAATATTAGGTTCCAATTTCCATTAAGGAGAGGCATGGAGAACTTTCCAAGAAATAAAGTCAAATTACCTTATGAATCTATCATGCGGGCTACTTATGAATTGAGTGCCAAAGATGGCACTACTTAGATCTATCTTCGCTTTTATGCCTAGCTAGGGGCGTTAAACGATAGCGCTAGTTGGGAGACAACACATTTTTATTTGTGTTTTTTGTTTTTGTTTCTGTTTATTAATAAATTTTGCATATACCTTCTGTTTAGATGTGTTTTTGAGAGAAACCACTAGTGAAACCTATGGCCCCTGGGTCTATCTTTTATCATATAAGCTTTCAATCTACTTTTATTTGCATCTTTACTTTTCGCATCTATATTGTAAAATACCAAAAATATATTTATCTTATCATACTATCTCTATCAGATCTCACTTTCGCAAGTGGCCGTGAAGGGATTGACAACCCCTTTATTGCGTTCATTGCGAGTTCTTTGTTTGTTTGTGTAGGTGTGTGGGACTTTTGAGGAGCCTCCTACTGGATTGATGCATTGGTTCTCAAAAATTGGGGGAAATACTTATGCTACTTTGCTACATCACCCTTTCCTCTTGAAGGAAATCCAACGCAAGCCCAAGACTTAGCAGGGCCCCTCGGGCGGCCACCGACGTACTTCTTCCTCCTATATATACCCATGTACCCCGAAAACATCCAGGGAGCCAACAAAAAACAATTTCCACCGCCGTAACCTTCTGTATCCGCGAGATCCCATCTTGGAGCCTTCGCCGGCGCTCTGACGGAGGGGGAATCGACCATGGAGGGATTCTACATCAACACCATAGCCCCTCCGATGAGTTGTGAGTAGTTTACCACAGACCTTCGGGTCCATTGTTATTAGCTAGATGGCTTCTTCTCTCTTTTTGGATCTCAATACAATGTTCTCCCCCTCTCTTGTGGAGATCTATTTGATGTACCTCTTTTTACGGTGTGTTTGTCGAGATCCAATGAATTGTGGGTTTATGATCAAGTTTATTTATGAGAAATATTTGAATCTCTCTGAATTATTTTATGTATTATTGAGTTATCTTTGCAAGTCTCTTCGAATTATCAGTTTGGTTTGGCCTACTAAATTGATCTTTCTTGCCATGGGAGAAGTTCTTAGCTTTGGGTTCAATCTTGCGGTGTCCTTACCCAGTGACAGCAGGGGTTGCAAGGCGCGTATTGTATTGTTGCCATCGAGGATAAAAAGATGGGGTTTATATCATATTTCTTGAGTTTATGCCTCTACATCATGTCATCTTTCTTAATGCGTTACTCTGTTCTTATGAACTTAATACTCTAGATGCATGCTGGATAGCGGTCGATGTGTGGAGTAATAGTAGTAGATGCAGGCAGGAGTCGGTCTACTTGTTGCGGACGTGATGCCTATATACATAATCATGCCTAGATAATCTCATAATTATTCGCTTTTCTATCAATTGCTCGATAGTAATTTGTTCACCCACCGTAATACTTATGCTATCTTGAGATAATCCACTAGTGAAACCTATGGCCCCCGGGTCTATCTTTTATCATATAAGCTTTCAATCTACTTTTATTTGCATCTTTACTTTTCGCATCTATATTATAAAATACCAAAAATATATTTATATTATCATACTATCTCTATCAGATCTCACTTTCCCAAGTGGCCGTGAAGGGATTGACAACCCGTACTGTGTTGGTTGCCAGTTCTTTGTTTGTTTTTGTAGGTGCATGGGACTTTTGAGGAGCCTCCTACTGGATTGATACCTTGGTTCTCAAAAATCGGGGGAAATACTTACGCTACTTTGCCGCATCACCCTTTCCTCTTCAAGGAAAACCAACGCAAGCTCAAGACTTAGCAGGGGCCCGGACTGTTGGGGTTCCCCGTGGTTGGTGGTCCTGGGGGTGGCCTCCCCCAGGTCTTCAGCGACCGAGGTGTTAACCTCAGGCACCTTCTCGATGCCCTCGTCCACCCCTCCTCGACCACGAGAAGTCCTTAGGGACGACACCTCGTTGTCCTCCATTTCAGCAGGTGAGGGTGCTCGTGACGGTGCATCGCTCCCCCCCTGCTCTGGTGGCAGGGAGTTCCCCAATGAAGATGAGGTGTTGGGAATATCGCGAGGAGCACTGAAAAGCAAACAATAATATAGCTTACATGACAAATGTAGGCAAGCGGAATCTGATGAGTAAAATTTCGGATACTTATGAATCAGCCAGGGGCTTCACCCTGGGGGCCCTCTTTGGGATGTGTTCGGACTCTAAGTCTGAACTGACCAATCGGGTAATCTCCCCCCTCTTCAGCGCTGCCCCCTTCGGGTTTTTAGAGGTCGTCCTCTTCTTCCTCCTCCACTTGTGGGGGAGTTGCTTTCCAACTCCTCCTCCTCCTCTTCATCCTCATCTCCTTCATGGGAGGAGATGATCTCGGTCTCTTCGGACACAGCGTCCGAAGGGCCTCTACGGCGGGGGCCACCCTTGGGATCCTTGCCCTTCTTCTTGCCCTTCTTCTCCGGCGCCTAGTAGGGCACTGGGACCAGCATCTCCGTTGGCTGGGCGGTGGATGGGTCTTCGGGCAACGGAGCCAGACTATCAATCCGCTCCACCCTTGTTGTCCAACCCTGTGAAGAAGTGAGCTGATAAGATTCATGTTCATTAAAAATATTGACCGGACACATCTTCGGAAAGGTTAACACTTATCGGAGTAGCTGGATTCTCGATGTCGAGCCCGACGCCTTCAGTATTCATGGGCCAGCTCTTCTGGGCCTTGAAGAGCAGCTTCCATATCTCTTCGTGCGTAGTGCTGAAGAAGCGCTTCAAGGTCCGCGGCTCCTCCGGATTGAACTCCCACATGTGGAGGCCTGGCGGTGGCAAGGGAGGATACGGCGGAAGAGCATGATCTACACCACATTGGTGAGTCCGACGTTTTTGCCTAGCATGTTGGTGATGCACTTCTGCAGCATCTGCACCTCCGTCTGGGACCCCCAGTCGAGGCCCTTAGCGGTCCATGAAGTGATCCTCGTGGTGGGTCCGGATATGAACTCCGGAATTGCCACCCAGTTGGCGTGGTGGGGCTCGGTGATGTAGAACCACTCCTACTGCCAGACCTTGACGGTCTCAATGAAGGCCCCTTTGGGCCATGTGGCATTGGGCAACTTGCTTACCATGGCCCCGCCGCAGTCCGCATGATGTTCGTCGACCACCTTCGGCTTCACATTGAAGATTTTGAGCCATAGGCCGAAGTGTGGTGGGATGTGAGTAGAGCCTCACACATGACGATGAACGCCGATATGTGGAGGAAAGAATTCGGGGCTAGATCATGGAACTCTATCCCCATAGTAGAACATGAGACCACGGACGAAGGGGTGGAGTGGAAACCCTATCACTTCTAGGGAAAACCTTATACACAAAAATTTAGCAACAGGGCGGGTCAAAAAAGGGCGCTAGTGCCAGATAGCAGTAGAGATTGAAGAAAAACTGCGCTACAGATACAAAGTTAGCAGTAGCGTGTGTAGTGGCAAAAGCGCTACTACTAATATGCCCATTGCTAGAATGATAGGCTACGCATAGCAGTAGCGTGCTTGGAAGAAACGCGCTACCGCTAGGGCATAAGTAGCAGCGCGTTTCCTAAGAAGAGCGCTACTACTAACGGATATAAAATAAGATGAAAAACAAATAGAAAAGTAAATGAAAATGAAAGAAATATAAAAAGGAGAAAGGAAAAAATAAAATGTAAAGCAAAATAAATGAAAAAGCGAAAAAATGGAGGAAGGAACAGAAAAGGAAATTAAAAAATGGAAGAAAATTACATAGCTATAGCAGCATCGCGTTTTGTAAAAAACGCTATAGCTATCTTAGCTATAGCGCGTTTTCCCAAACGCGCTACCGCTAAGTTTGACTTAACCAAAAACCCGTTTCCCCCGGCCACCACTTCTCCCCCAAATCCCTCAACCCACCCCGCGCGCCGTCGTCTCCCTGATTCGCCATGGCCCCACTTCGCCGTCGTCTCCTGCCGCTGTCGACGCTACCAGAGCCGTGCACCGTCGACGCCACCGGAGCCGCCCCCAATGCCACGGAGCCGCGCGGCCTCGTCAACGCCACCGGAGCCGCCGTCGACGCCACCGGATCCTTCCTCGCCACAACTGCCTCCCTCGTCGTCACCGGAGACACACCTGCCTCCCTTGCCATCACCGGAGATGCCCCTGCCTCCCTTGCCACCACTGCCTCCGTCGCCACCACCGGAGCCATCCTCTGTAAGCCCCCACCCCTCCTCTCTCTCATGCATAGGTTATCTAGTTTAATTAGGTTAATTATCTAGGTTAGGGCAAAATTTTAGTTAGGGATTTGATAGAGAAGTAGTTAGGTTAACTAGTTTAATTAGGTTAATTATCTAGGTTAGTGCAAAAATTTAGTTAGGGCTTTGAGAGAGAACTAGTCAGGTTAACTAGTTTAATTAGGTTAATTATCTAGGTTAATTAGTGCAAAAATTTATTTTGGGCTTTGACAGAGAACTAGCTGCGTTAACTAGTTTAATTAGGGTTAATTATCTAGGTAAACTAGATTAACTAACTAGGTTAAATAGGTAGGTTAATTAGGTTCGTTGGATTAACAAGCTAGGTTAAGTAGGTTGGCTAGGTTAGACGAAAATTTTATTTTAGAGCATTAGGTCAGAAGGGTTAGAGAAATGGAGTTCCTTTACAATTTAATTGGGTTCTGTCCTAGGCAGAGAAGGGTTAGAGATAATAATGTGTGCTTGTGTGAGAGAGAGGAATAGCTAGATCAACATAATTTGGGTTCTGTCCTAGGCAGAGAAGTGTTTAGTGAGGTCATTTTGCAAAGGTTTTTGATTTTTGAAAAGACCACTATTTTTCAAGGAAAAGAATTTAGGCCAATTTTATTTTTCATTGAAGTGGTCATGTTATATCTTTTCATTGAAGTTATTCGATTGTGCCCAAGTGGCTTTGTTGTTTCCAGGGAATGATGTTGAGTGCCCTATGTTTTAATGTTGATTCATTTCTGTTCCGGCAAATTTCAGGTTCTCGATTTGTCCACTTTTTAGCAAAGGTCATGGCGAAATTTTCCGTGAATTTAGGCATGACTTGTGCTACAAACTAGGACATATCGAGTGCCCGGGATTTGCCGCACCAGGAAGGAGTCAACATTCCTGTAAAACAATAGTCCTTTTTTATGTCATTATTCATTTTATTAGGTCTAGAATTAATTGACTAGATTTAATCATAGGAAACATGGCTAGCAACGATGAAGGACAGGGTTCTGTTGATTGCGACGACGTCTACCGGGCGGCAGACGAATTTTTTAGCCTTACCGACGATCAACCGATGTTGTTGCTGGGCCCACCGGTGGCATCGGGGACTGAGACCGACATGCAGATCGGTGCTGAGACTGAGACCGGCGTTGAGATTCAGACCGGCATCGAGACCGGCGCTGAGACCGGTGCTGCCTCGGGGAGCGGAGCCG
Organism: Triticum aestivum; assembly: GCF_018294505.1. Lineage (NCBI taxonomy): Eukaryota > Viridiplantae > Streptophyta > Magnoliopsida > Poales > Poaceae > Triticum > Triticum aestivum. Next base: position 379,317,460 of record NC_057810.1, on the reverse strand, counting down.
GTGTAGAACCGAAAGCAAAGAGGTAACGGGTTCCTAACAAACACAGGACTACTAGACTGGTGGTCACGGAGGTGGACGACGGCAATTTTGAGCCAAAGGTGCCTGAGGAAGCGCGTGCGTGCTATGACAATCAAATAGGCTGCATCGTACGGACAACCGCCACCATCAACGATGAGAAACTACAGAAGATAGAAAATATGAGGAGCTCCCTCCTAAAGAAGTTTCACCAGATATTCTTGTTCCCGGGCCGGAATGAGAAGGATTATGAAGATCCAGACGAGGACCCGACAATGAAGAAGATAAACAAACACGCCATGACCAAGTTTAGCGACGCGTTGGCCGCCTGGAAAAATCGAGTGAAAGCAAAGATCAACGACAAGGAACCCTACTCCGAGATTGTAAAGGATAACCCGACAATCACGGAAGAGCAGTTTCAAATATTCAAGGAGGCTTGCGAGGCCGAAGCTGCCAAAAAAAGTCTAAGTACATGAAGGGGCTTCAAAAGAGGAACATTGGGAGCCACCACCTCAAAAGCCGTGGTTACGGCGGAAAGAGGTCCAAATGGGCCAAGGAGGACGCGGAAGCCGCGAGTCTGGGCATCCCAGACCCCTTGGCAGATTTCACCGTCCCGCGGGAGCGTGACGTCCTGAGGGCCCGGCACCATTGGGACCCAGTGAAGAAGGTTTACGAGACAACATCGGTCATTACGGAGTTCATGAGACTGCTGGTAATTTTAGTTTCTGATCAATTCGACTGCACACGTTAGTCATATTTGTAAACGATCCTTGTGCCTTCTGCAGAGAGAGCAACACCGGATTGCGGCCGAAAGCAACTTGCCGTCTGAGGCATTGGCGAGGCCCAAGTGGGACACTCCATTCAACCGGGCGTTGAACATATTGAAACGACAACCGGTGGATACTCGACCATCGTATGGACGCGTGCACGGTGTCAGAGACGGCGCCATGTGGAAGAAGTACTACCATGAGACCACGGAGGAGAGAAAGGAAAGACGGAGGTTAACTGAAGAAAACATTGATAAGAAGGTTGAGATTGCGGTTGAGAAGAAATCATCTCAGACACTCGCAACAGCGGTAGCTGCCGCAAAACAGGTGGTTGCAGATTTGTCTACTTCCTTGGTGACGGGTGTTTTCACTTGGACAAGGAAAAATCCAGAAAAAATGTAGAGGACTTTCCCCTTGCTAACTTCTTGGGAGCACCTGCTCCCGCACTGGCTCCCGCACCTGCTCCCGCACCGGCTCTCGCACCTGCTCCCGCACCGACTCCCGCACCGAACGTGCTCGGTGGTGCCTCGTCTTTGGCTGAGCTACAGAGCAGGTTATGACCACCTAAGAGACAGGTGGGCCTAGTCCTAGTCAGCATCCACGGTTACTTCAAAATAACATGCTTAGCGAGATCTTGGTATTTTATCTGAGTTGGGTCATTGACCTTATATGCACTAATAGCCACGTGGGACAAGATATGGGAAACCGGTGTCGTGGTATCAGCCGAAGCCTCCTAGACATCAACGACTGAGTGGGGTGCGCCGGATTGGACTGGAATGCCTGCTCTTGTATTAGGGAGGTTAGGTCTTCTTCCGTCTGCCCACACAACATGAGGTGTGCAATGGGCGATGGGCCTAGACCCCTGCGCGCTTAGGATTTAGACCGGTGTGCTGACCTCTCTTATAGGCCTAGGTAGGGATACGATGTGTTGATCTCCCGAGGCCGGACATGTCCCAGGAAACTGTGCCCGGCTAGAGGGATCGAGCGTGTCGGGAAATGTGGTGCACCCCTGTAGGGAAGTTGATCTATTCAAATAGCCGTGTCCAGGGTAACAGGACGACACGGAGTTGTACTTCGACCTCATGATAACTAGAACCGGATACATAATAAAACACACCCTTTTAAGTGCCAGATACAGGCCAGTGATCGCTTTCCCATAGGGCGACTTGGGAAGGATCGCCGGGTAGGATTATGTTATGCGATGATACTTGGTGAACTTTCCAGCTACTCTCTTCTACATACTTCAAGATGGAGGTTGCCAGAAGCGTAGTCTTCGACGGGATTTGCTATCCCCCTCTTATTTTGGCATTCTACAGTTCAGTCCACCGATATTGCCCCTTTACATAGATACCCATGCATCTGTAGTGTAGATCCTTGCTTGCGTGTACTTTGGATGAGTACTCACGGTTGCTTTTCCCCTTTCCATTCTTCTCGGATGTCGTGACCAGATGCTGGAGCCCAGGAGCTAGACGCCACCTCTGACGACGACCCCTACTACACCGAGGGTGCCTACTACTACGTGTAGGCCGCCGACGACCAGGAGTAGTTTAGGTGGATCCCAGGCAGGAGGCCTGCGCCTCTTTCGGTATGTATCCCAGTTTGTGCTAGCCATCTTATGGAAACTTGTTTAATTTATGTCTGTACTCAGATATTGTTGCTTCCATTGACTCGTTTATGTTCGATTACTAGTATTCGGGCCCTTGAGGCCCCTGGCTTGTAATATGATGCTTGTATGACTTATTTTACTTTTAGAGTTGTCTTGGGATATCTTCCTGTGAGTCCCTGATCTTGATCGTACATGTTTGCGTGCATGATTAGTGTATGATTGGATCGGGGGTGTCACATGTGCCACCGAACGTTGGACGGCGGCAAGTACGACGCGTGGCTAGTGGTGCTCCCGTCATCGGCCACCAGCATGGCCACCGCTTGTGCGGTCACGTCGGTGTTCCACTATGCCGGTATTGCATTGCAAGTGGCGAGTTGAGCGAGGGCGGTGACATCGAGCTTGATCCCCGAAGACAAGCTCTCCCGCAGAGCATTCTCGCTCGCGGTCATGGTGGATGTGGTGCCAGGTAGGAGGATCCGCTATGGTGTGGAGTTTAGCTGGGCGTTGCCGCTTTAAGTAGCGCATTCCGGTGAGGCCAACCGTCTCGGTGCGTCAATAAGTCGCCGGAGTTGGTTCCTCGGGCAACGAGCGTGCTTAATGATGGCAAATGTATGGATGGCATGAATGCAGGCAGCTAGCGCCGGCTGGGAACGCACACGCGCGACGACACGAGGGGTGAGGGTTTTTTGTGTGCCAGGGTTGTCAGCTGCGGGTGTTGCAATGTTGGACATGCCCTTTTCTCACATGCTATCCCACATGTCATTGAAAGATGACCCAACATGGTCTCAGGTCCTGGGGATGCAGTTGGCCGCGCTAGAACACTCCATGGACGTGTCGCGTCGTGCACACACTTTGTTGCCCCGTGCATCCTTGACTAGCTGGGTGTTGATATGTTGGTCATGCCACAGCGGCAACATCACCCTCGGCACCCTGAAGCTGAGGGTGTCCAGCGGCGATGAGTGTGTCGCTCACTACGGTTGCCGTGCCCTGAGGCCATGAGGGAGTTGTGCCACGTTGTTGGCCCCCATGACCCAGATGAACGGTTGTCGGTGGCGAGCAGGTCATGGGCCAGCTCCTCCATTGGACTAGTGTGTGCCACATCATCCCGACAGGTGTGCCCCACATGTCGGTTTCCCTGTTTTACCGGCCAAATTCGAGTGTCAATATGGCCTCATTAACACCCGGCTGACCTCTCTCTTCTAGTCTAGTACTATCCGTAAATGACGCGGGCGGGGGAGGGGGACGGACGTCGGTTTGCTCTCAACTATAGTCCCACAAGCGAGCAAAAACGCAAGACAAAGTGTGTTCCATTCGGTGAGAGACATGCAGGGTCCACCATAACGGGGTGCAATGCAAACGTGATAAGAGTGATGTACACCATTCGTTCGTTATGAACTTGCATACTTCGAGTACTCCTTTTCTTGAACATAGTACAGACACAAGCGCTCATACATGCGTGCATACACTCACCCCTATGAATGCACACACGCACACACGCACCCCTATGAGAACCTTCGAGAGACTAAGCCATCTTATCTATGATACTATATCTCTACTCTTATCTCTACCCTCGGTGATGATGGTGTGCCTGCCATCTTGCAATATAGATCGTCCGATCTACATCTGATGGATAGAAAGCAAACTATGCCAATTTTCCAAAAGGATACCCACACCTCTCTCGTTCATCCTTATCTCCCACAACTTCATTATTGAGTAATTAAAAAAGGAAGCCTCTGGAACAATCTGGCATCATGGGCGCTGCCGGCGTCGTCCATCCCCATGCCTCTGCTAAGTCCGGCCACCAATCACCACCGCGCCCCACTCCTCCTCACCTTATCTATCATCTTTCTCGAGATATCATTTTTAACTAAAATTCTTGAGATACCAGTTTTAAATGAAATTATCGAGATATCCTTAGTTTTTACACATGGGGACTACTCCTTCATGAATCAATCACAACAAGTGTTTGGTAAAAAAATGCATCCTGATGTTCCATGCAATGCATGAGCATCTTGCTAGTCATCTTGATATTTACGAAGTCACCACCACGTCATCGACAGGAACGGTGGGGAGGTCCGGATGTCTACCATGTGAAACTACGAAACTTTGGTCCCATCCCTCTCCACAACTCCGCACAGTTAAAACCGATTAACTGGTCATCACCGAAACCAATATTCACACCAGAACCTTCACTGCTCGGCCTACGCCAGCTGCTTGTCGGGCGTTCACCACTTCCCCAAAACCACACCTCCTCTCAAGCCCATTCCCCCACCTTTCGATCCCCTAGCCCGCATTAGCCGTTCCCTAGTCCACCGGAAAGCCATGGTGCACCGCAAGATCACGTACTACAAGATGCTGACACCGGAGCGCCACACAGAAATTGCAGCGGCGGTCGGCACCACAGACCTCCATTCCCAAGCTCTCTTTGCGGCGGGCCAATCCCCGAGTTCTCTAGAGCCAAGCTTCGAGGAGGAGGAAGCCAATCGAACGTTCATGGCGGAGGTCGCTGCACCGAAGGCACTTGATGAGTATGATACGATGGACGTCGACTTCGTGCTGGCGTCCGGGTCCCCCAGTGTGCAGGCGGACCAGTGGTTCAACCTGGAGATCCTAGGAGGACCGGGAGGCGGAGGCTCAACTCGATGCGGAGAACGCGGATGGTGCTGCCATCGAGGCTCTCCTACAGGCAGAACCGGATGTCGTGGATGTGAACCAAGCAGTGGAGGCTCAATTTGACGCGGAGCGCGCGCATGCCGCTGCCATCGAGGCCCTCATGCATACAAAACCGGACGTCCTAGACTTGAGCCGGGCGGTGGAGGCTCAACTCGACGCGGAGCGCGCGGATGCCGCTACCATCGAGGCCCTCCTGCAAGCTGAACTGTACATCCTGGACTTGAACCAGGCGGTGGAGACTCAACTCGATGCGGAGCGCGCGGATGCCGCTGCCATCGAGGCCCTCCTGCAGGCGGAACCGAATGTCATGGATGTGAACCGGGCGGTGCTCGTGTCCGTGCAGAGCACCCGCACGCTCTGCATCAACGAGGAGCTGGAGTCCGAGGACAACCACGGTGCGGAGACACACATCGGCAACTATGGTTGGTTCGCGTCGGTAGCCAAAGACGGTGAGGCCATGTCGTTCCGCGAGCACCGATAGTTTTTGTTTATGTTGTTGTTTTTGGGGATCTTTTGCTGTCTAAACACATATATTTATGCAGGTTGCCTGACTTTCATCATTTGGGTCAGTCGACCATTTTAGGCGGTTGGGTGAATATCCTATGTCTCCTAACCCTTTTTCTTCCTCACCTCTTCTTCTTCCCCAACAGACCACCGCATGGTCCGCACGGATATTCCCCAACATGCAGCTGGATAAACATAATGTATGAACGAAAATTATGTGTCGGCGGTAGGATGGTTGAGTTTGGATTGATCACAGGTGGTAGCACGTGTTAGTGAGGGTGCGTTCCCTTGGGTTTGCGGCATGGAGGAGCGACTATGAGATGGTGCGGTGCGACCGCGACAGCCGTGCACAAGTGTACCTCCTTTTCATTTTGAAAAACTTTAGGCAAGCTTGGAAAAAATGTGTGGCGAAGTGTGCAAATCAAGGCCTAGACCAAAACAGGATACAAGTATGCATGTACTACTTGTGTTAAAAAGAAAGGTGGGGTTTCCCTTCGCCGGATTGATCGATACAAATCCTCGTTTGACGTGTCAATTCATGCGTAATTTTTTCTCCAATGCCTAAAGAGCTAACCATCTCACTCCTCATTGCTTGATTAATACAGCACCATGCAAACCAACCTTCTCACTTCCGCTTGCATGCAAGGGTATATTAATGTCCTTGGTAGCTAGAACGAGGCAAATCCCCTCAATTTTGCCTCGATTAGTGTTAGTGGCCTTCTGCAAATTGTAATTTTGATACTGTCTTAGTATACAAAAAATGGGGGTAGTAACTATTTGACTCCCTTCCCCATTGTGGTTACGTCGATGATATCTTGGATGTTGTGGCTTTGGCAAAGTGCGTTTGACGGAGCACACCATTGAGGGAGACCACGGTAAGTCATTCGCAAGTGCCACCTGCAAGCCTAGACAACCACCTTCTTTGCATCCAGGAAGTCTATTGAACCAAAAGAGGCATAAATGTACTAGTACTACACAATAGCATCGTCCGTCCAGCTTAGTGCGGTAAGGTGGTTTCTCGAAGAAGCCGATGGAGAAGCAGAGTCAGCGAAGAGTAAAATGATGGTTGCTTCGTCCATGCTTTGTGATTTGACGCCTCACTGCTTTGTGATTTGTGAGAAAAGGAACAGGGGAGTAGACTATGGTCTATACTGTACATGCGTCCAAGGACGGGAGAAAGAGGAGAGAGGTTGCATTTTTCTATTCCTTCAATCAATCAATTAGGGAGTTTTGGTTCCATCTTTTTGGCTTTGGCAGCACCCTCCACAATGGTACCCATCGATACCAAAAGCTATTTTCGCATTTGGCTACATGTTGTGGATACCCTTAACCGTACCACTTGTTTTTTGTAGTGACCAGACCTCAAACAGTCTGATCTCTGTGCATCAGTGTCATCCCTGGATCAGTAATGCTGACACGCACAGTACTTGAAGGATTTATAACAGATTAGCAATCACACACTTATTACATCGAATGTCTCCAAAGAGAACTTATTACAATAAATATGGCTTAAGGCCATCTAATAACGATAACAGCGGAAGGCTTGGAAGATAAGTGAGTCCATCAACTCCAACGGCATCACTGAGTATAGAACCACGATCCTAAGGCATCTTACTCGTCGTCTGAAAAGTCTACAACATGAACATTGCAGCCCGAAAACGGGTCAGCACATGGAATATGCTGGCAAAGTAACACATCGAGAATAATGAAAGAGTAAAGCTATACTACATGCATATATGGCTGGTGGAAAGCTCTATGGTTACAGTTTTTGCATAAAGCCAGTTTTTTCCTACTGCAAAGGAATAAATTTATTTAACTATCATGGTGGTTGTTAAACATTGAGAATGGTTGATAGCATTCTCAGTCCCAATTAAGTAACATCATCATTAAACAAACCCAACAATATTAATTAAAGTAACATGATGAGATTCACATGATAATCCAAGTACTAGATACTCAAAACGTCCATAACCGGGGACACGGCTAATCATGATTAGTTTATACACTCTGCAGAGGTTGCGCAATTTCCCCACATGACTCGATCTCCTCCATTGGGATTCTCGCACTACATGGTGTTGGAGAAACGGATGACCGAGACATAGTCTTTCAGAAGCGCTAGCACCTTACGATGGGTAGACCGTACCAACCTACATCCCCTACATCTACTAGTATACCACTGTAAGAGTTCGCATGACTTATTCAACTATGCTAGAGCCCATAATAGCATGTGGCTACACACGGAAGTTTCTAGCATGAATAATCTTATGATCCCTTTGAGCCTGGGTGGCGGTCCAAAAACAAACAGGCAATCCTGGAATACCCAGGTACCTCAATCTACCCAGATGTGTACTAAAGTTGCCACCTTAAATAAACCATTAATTAACAATCTCACATCTGTCATGGATACACTCACCCAATCCACGTCTACTAGCATAGCATGGCATATCAAGCAAACATAGAAGTAACTCCCAAGGGTTTGATATTAAAATAGGTAATAGGTACTACCTCATCTACTTCCCAAAACCCACGTGTTAATCAGATCCTAATCATGCAATTTTTTGAGGATTGAACTAATGCAATAAAAACTGGGTAATAAAGAAGTATGATCAAAGTGTTACTTGCCTTGCTGATGATCTGCGTAACCTAGGGATTCGAAGTAGCAAGTGGCGCAATCCGGGTACTCTATCGCAAACAAACAAGCAAACAAGCATACAATGAGTACTCAACTAATGCACGGGTAAAATGCAAATAAGAGGTCTAACCAGAAAGTTCAACTTAAGAACTCCGGTTTGCAAAAAGAATCAAATCGAATGAACAAACAAAACTCAAATGGCGAAAGAAACAAGCTTCATTTACTAATCTGGACCTAAGTCAAATTTTACAGAAGCAAAAACTTGTTTGAGTAGATTATTCGGAAAGAGGGTTTCGATACGAAACTCTAGGCGCTTGAATCGCCTGATTCCGATAAACGAGCGAAAAGATAAACTAAAACGAAAATCGTATCAGAAATCGCGATCAGAAAAATCGTGGAATAAATCTGAGAAAAAGAAAATGACGAATAGATTAATGAACGAACGTTCGTTATCTAGATCTAAACGATGAACGCGTTCGTTAAAACGAACGAAAGAGCGAACGCTCGCTAAATAAATAAACCGAAAAAAAACGAAGTGGTTTTCTAAAAAAAGGCGTCGGCGGCGGCGACGGTACCTCCGGCGGGGTCCTCCAGCGAGGCCAGGCGGCTGCGGCAGGGTTGGCTAGGGGTGGCGGGGCTCCGGCGGCGGGGTGGCGGGGTGCGGC
>NC_057810.1:378391250-378408338 GCF_018294505.1 Triticum aestivum | reverse complement strand
GAGAGAGAGAGAGAGAGAGATTGAGAGAGAGCAGCAGCAGTTTTGGGGATAGAAGAAGAGAAGCAGCAGCAAGTGAGGCATGGGGAGAAGAGGAGGAGCAGGGGGTTGAGATAGCAGCAGAGTGTGCTTGAGGTTCAGAGAAGAAGTGCAACAAGAGAGAGGAGAAGAAGAATAACAGCAGCAGTTTTGGGAAGAAAAGAGCAGCAGCAGGAGGCTGAGAGAAGAAGCAGCAAAGATGTGGGAGAGGGAGCAGCAGCAGGTGAAGGAGAAGAAGGACAGCAGCAGGGATTCAGATAGAGAGAAGCAGCAGAGAGAGTTGTGGGCGAGTAGCAGCAGGTTGAAGATAAAGAAGCTAGTGAATGGAGGCGCTGATGTTGGTGGCGTGCTGATGGATGGCTGGGTGGCACACCGCCATGTCGGCCTGGCCGCGGCGGTGGCCGGAGGTGGAAGAAGTAGGGGCGATGGGGAGAGATGTGTGCCAGGCCTGGTTTGGGAATGGATGAGTCTAGGGATTTTGATCCCCATCTGATCTGCCACTTTTATGATTTGGCCATCGTCTTCTATTCATTTCTTCCCAAGAAGATCCCCTTCTTCTTTTAGTTTGCTCCCCTGGATACTTCTTTTCTTCTCACTGAAGTCCTTGACGTGTTTCTTTCATGCCCTTCTCTCTTTTGGTTAGCCATATAGTCAGAATCTTGATGATTATAGTGCCTTTGCACACTTTTCTGCAAAATAAACAAGTGACGAGTAAATGATCTTTTTAAATGGTTTTCAACCAAATACACAATAATTCATAGCTAGAATTGATGGTCAGATCATAACAAATGGTGTATTTGTGTGACAAATTATGAATATGAAATGTGCTTATCAATGACTTTTTGGTTTGCTCAGTTGAGGGCACCCCTCGGGTTGCATTATCCTCAAGCTGTATGGGTCCGCCCTGCAGCATGTATCGTTTTGCGCATGTATTAGAACTGGCCTCACCCTTTCATGAGTTGCTTTATATTATCACCTGTCGTCTTGTTATCTATGGAGCTGCCCCTCGCGGCCCTCGCACGTTGCTAACCTGCCTCTTGCTCATCCCGCAACGGGGGCCACACTACTAGCATGGCTCTTGTGCTTGGGTCCGTTCCTGCAACGATGATAAACCTAAGAGACCAAGATCTGGCTCGCGGCCGGCCCCGCACACGTCACCTCACAGGGTCCTTAGTGCCTTAGTCTTCTTGCGGAAAGATCAACGGTAGGATAGCGAGCGCGACTGTCTGTTATGTTTTTGGCTAACTCGCAGGACCACCAGCGGCCTTGCCAACACCTCCAACTTTGGAAGAACGCTATGCAACATGCTAAGGAGCGTAATCCCCCTGGGCACCCCATTGCAGCCAGCCACTCTTTTCTCATGCGAATCGCTTGCACGTTAAAGGGGAGCCCTGAGCATCGCGCCTTAGGGGCTCTTACTGGCTCTTAGGCCCTCACCCCCTGGCCTTGACCACGGCATCACGACCTGGCATACCAGCGGCGACTGAGCCTCGCTCGAGAGCCGGATCCCGAGGACGTAGAGCACCCAGGCAAGCACGGGAGATGGAGTCGGCAAGAGCCCCACAGAACGGACGTCATCAGGAGAAGGGCATGGCCTAACGTCGCGCGAGAAGCTCATTCACGTAGCAAAGGGACCACCGCGGGCTCGTCAAGATAAGTCACCTCGCGCGCGTAGGTGTGGACCTCATGACCAGTGCTCCGTCCTTTGTGATCTCGCTAGGGCAAGGGAACTTCCCTTTCAGTCCTTCAGGAGACGCTTGCATGCTAAGGGGGACCTCTTGAGCATCGCGCCTCGGGGGCTCTTACCGGAGCTCGGGTCGCTCACCTCTTGGCCTTAACCACTGCATCGCGACCTGGCATACCAACAACGGCTGAAGCTTGCCTGGGGACTGGGTCCTGCCGGCGTAGAGCACTAAGCTACCGCAGGAATGAAAGGGGGGGACCATGCCATGACGAGAGATGCGCACGCGACATCGAGTCAGAAGTGATAATATTGAAGTGCAAATACCACAGTTTTTACATACCCCCTTGGGGCCCGTCATGATTTTCGCGCAAGAATGAAGCAAAAGGAAAATCCCCCTAAAGAACCATGGCCTGGACAGCATCACCGGCAACGTCGGGATGGTGCTACTCCTCCCCTAGGCCCGGGCGCGGTGACGTTGCAGCTCGTAATTGTCTTCGTCACTCGAGCCTGGTCCGGATGGAGCGCTGCTGCTGTCATAGGAATCACAGACAAGGCCAAGGGCAACCTCATCGACGGTGGCCTCGCTGCCTGGTCGATCCGCAGGGGAGCCACTGCATTGGATGCCCCCTGGAGCAGCATTCTTGGCATCGACCATCCTCTCCGAAAACCTTGAAGAGGAGCGTCGAAGCCCCATTGTACTCGAAGTGGATGGCATGCTTCCCCTCCGAGTTACAGGCACGATCGATCGCACCCCATCCCCGGGTCATGAAGATGTCACCGGTAGACGATCTCGAGCTCCGCCTCTGACGCTTGGCTGCAGCAGCTGTTGTGTTGCAGCCGCAGCTCGACGGGCCCCCGTGGCGGTATCTCCCTCACCAGAGACCGCAGGAGTCAGATCCATGTGTGTGGCGGCATTACCTCCTACACCACAAACTTGCGGGCCATGCCTTCGGCATGGGTCCGCGGGCTGGGTGGCCGTATAACCGCCGCTTGTCCTCCCCCACGGCTTCGCTCCTCGCGATGTTTGCCGCCGCTCTCGTGGACATTGCTCTATACGCGAACATACGTGTGGACCGGGAATCCCGGGGGAGTGCATTCGTGCCAAGGTTGTACCGCCATGGGCGCGGCGGTGGCATCACGAGAGCAATCATGCCTCTTCTTTGGTGGCAGCAGCTCAGGTTCCACCTGAGGGGCCTTTCTCTTCTCCGCGGCGGAGAACCTCCTCACTGGCGCCATGGACGCTCTAGCGAGATGACGGGACAAAGAAGAAGGAGAGGCAGGGGCGAGAAGATGAAGATGGGGCTGGGGGCTCCGCCCCTCCCCCATTTATAGCCGAAGGAAGGCTAACCGTGGTCCTCTCACGTCCCAGGCAATGATGGCCTTTCTGCATGCAACATGTAGTTGTCAAGTCGGGCATTTGCCGAGGTGGTGTGGGGAAGTGGAGATGCTCACGTACTGTCGTGGATTTGTCACGGCAGATGTCCTAGCGGAAGGACTTAGTCGTGGAGCCATCGCCACGGGTTTACTTGAAGGGGTTAAAGCGTACACAAAGACACGAGGGTTTTATACTAGTTCGGCCCCTTTGATGAAGGTAAAGCCTACGTCTAGTTGCGATGGAATTGATATGGTCTCGATGGCTAGGGAGAAAACAAGCTTCGCCTAGGCTCGAGTTATGGTTGTGTATCTTGAACCGCCATCGGGTCGTCCCCTTATATACACGGGTGACGCCCGTCGGTCCATAGAGTCCTAACCGGTTCATACTCGTATTCCGGTTGGTATCTCTCTATTCCTTACTTACAATACAAGTCATACATCAGGCCGGTTCACGGCTACATGTTCTAACCGACTACAGGCCTTGGGCCTTCATCTGTTTACGCCACCAAGGAAGTTAACCCGGCCCAAGTAGGCCGGTTTACGCCTAGTGGTAATATCCCCAACATTAGGCCCCAGATTGATTTGAACTGGTTCATGTCAATCCTTCACACCATCTTGCGTCTTGGATATCTTCTGTTAATTGGTGAATCTCCATGTCGTCATCATTTTTGGTTGATGTAAATCGGCATGACGTCATTAGTTTTGGTTACTGTAAACCGGCATGACGTCATTGTGAAATTCATAACGCCCTCTTAATGACAGCTCCTGGATTCGCGCGTTTGACCTAGCTCGGTTGCCTTATAAATAAGACCGAAGGGTCATTTCCTTTTTCTTCCCTTCGTCCCTTCTTCTTCTTCTTCCTCACGTCGCCGGCTTTGGAGCTCCGCCACCACCGTCGACCTCTGCCTCGTCTCGGGCCGCTGCATCAACCTGAACGTACCAGAGTGTTGCCGCGTCTTTCCGCATCTTCTCTGTTCCCGGTAAGTTCTCTCTCCTTCTTAACCTAGATTTGTTCTTAGGGTTCCATGTTCTTGCTATGTTCATTGCGCGTTCATGGCTGTTCTCTGATCTTGAATGCATCTGTGAACTCTTGCTGTGCTTAATAGCGATCCATTTAGTATCCGCTTGCTATTTCTCATCCAAGCTCATAAATCCCCGCACATATCTGCTCAATGGTTCACTTCTGTTTCCGTCGTAGTCTTCGAAATATTTCCTGTTTCTGTGAGCTTGCTGTAGATCCGCGGTTGTAACACGATTTTGTGAAATTTGTTTCTGCATAACTAGTTATCCATAGTTTCAATTGCTTCCGATGCTTAGGCCAGGCGGTTTAACTTCACCATAGAGGAAAAATGCTAAACCGGTATATATGTCATTAGTCCCCTGGTTGAACCGCCAGAATCCATCTGACACCGCGTTGTAGAAGACCGGTTTATGGGTACTGCCTCCGGTTTACCGTAATTAGATCAACACCTTTTTATCCGGCATGTCCTTGAACCAGATCACTTATTTCTTGTAGATCCCGTCATGGCCAAACAAGTGTACGAGTGCAACTGGGTTCCCTCCCGTGTCACAGAATCACAGCTGAACGATCTAGTCCTGATCGGCGCTTTGGATAGCAAAGATACGATTCACTGGAGGTTTCCTGGAGATGAATGTCCTCCTACGCCCCAGGAAGGAGAGGTCGTGGTCTTCACAGATCATATGGCCCGGGGCTTCAAACCGCCCGGCTCTAAATTTTATCGGGATGTGTTAGCCAATTTTCAACTCCGTCCACAGGATATTGGCCCCAACTCCGTCACCAATCTATGTCACTTTCAAGTACTTTCTGAGGCATACCTTCAAGAGGAGCCTTCAGTCGAGTTATTTAGAGATCTCTTTCATCTGAACCGCCGTACTGAATTCACTGACGGCCCTAATACCGAACTGGGCGGTATGGCCATTCAGAAAAGGAAAGAAATCACCTATCCCCACGTCAAACTCCATACTCACCCCAAGGAATGGAACGCAACTTGGTTTTATTGCAAGGATACCTCTCCTGACAATGAAAATCCCTTGCCTGGCTTCCGTCCGGAACGGCTCAGCAACACTCACCCTTTTCCACAAATGCTAAGCGCCAAGGAGAGAATTAAATATGCTCCTCAACTGTCCAAGCTCCGGGCCTTCATGGCCAATGGTTTAACAGGAATAGACCTTGCACGCTGCTGGATATCATGGAGCATTTTGCCTCTAAGCCGGCGCCCAAATTTGATGTGTGAGTATACTGATAGTGTCGATGACCCACTCCGACACACTAAAATCCAACTCCCTGATGACGAAGTCACAGAATCTGTGAAAAAGATGCTGAATGAACCTGAGCACCTCTGTGCTCAAACCGGTCTGCCTCCTTACTGCACCACCAACAAACCGCCAGCGGTAATATTTTAATTGCTCTATTGTTGAACCGTTTACTATTTTATATGTTCAACATTTAATTACTGCTGATCCAGGGTGATAATCCGTTTTGGAGTAAGAAACTTCCTCAAGACAAAACGGAGAAGGCAGGACGGCCAACCCGGCCCAAGACCAAGGTTATCAAGAAACCAGCTCATAAGAGAAAAACCACCGCTTCATCTGACCCAGCCATTGATGATGATGTGGGTAATCCGGATCTTGAGGTAGAACTTGATTCACTTGGCTTGCTTTTTACACGCCTTATTGATGATAATGCTTGTCAGGATGACGCTGAAGCCAGCAATGCGGGTTTCATTGAGGTAACCATTCTCTCTTCCGATTCAGAAATCCTGCCTTTGCCAAAATTTCGCCGGGCAAACCGGAAAATTAAATTTTCTCATCCTCTTGCTTATCTGGATTCCCAATTTCTTATGAAGACCCAGCAACACGAAGCTCGCCGCACAACCCGGCACAGTGGCCAGGTAGTTACCTCTGCCGGTTTACCAAACAGTCCGGTTCGAAAACGCCGCTCCGAGGTCTCCGACCTTTTTATTGATTTAAATCGTAAAGCGGGTTTCTTTCGTCAACCTCTTAATCCATCCGACTCCGATTATCAGGTCACTTCTCATTCATCATCTGGTGAATCGTCGGCCACCCAGCTACCACCTTTGAAAACAGTTGCTGGGTAAGTTAAACCGAACATATGCTTCTAGTATACTGCCCAATGGCTTACGCTTTTCCTTGACTTTTTATTTTTTTTTCAGGGCTAAACCGAAACCAAGCAAGAAAGCCCGCCTGGATAGAGCGGCTGAAGAAGATGTGGCCCCAGAACATGACCAAGCACCTGATCATGAAGTGTTTACTTGTGAAGATATCCCCAATGATCCTCCTCTGCAAGACGACGTTATCCCTGAAGAAGGTCTTATTCATACTCCAGCCTCTACTGATCCGCCTGCCAGCTCTGTCCAGATTGAGAAATCCCGCACTCTTGCTGACAAACCGGCCGCGCCAACCCAAACCGGCGAGTCAAAAGATGATGATGTTGTGATTACCGGCGTAGGCCGCTCTGAACCTGGGAATCCTGCCACCCTTACCAGGCATACCATCAAAGAGGATTCTTCCCCTTTGAACAAAGGAAAATGGGATGTTGAATTAGAGACATATGCCACTCTGAATGCTCAAGATCTTCACTCTGGCTATTTAAACCGGCTTTACACTAGCCGTGACTGTGAAGCTGGCCTGGTCAAAATGATGAGGGATAAATTTGAGGTAAATTCCTTCTTTCCTTTCTGCCATTGCATTCATCCTTGTAGCCCCCAAGGGCCGGTTTGTGACCTTGGTCAAACCGGGACTTGATCCTGAACATTTTTGAAATCCGTCGGCATAACCCTCGAGGGCCGGTCTAACTTAGCATAAGTAAACCGGGGCTCAAAAATAAAAAGCTGTCCTTAGAACATAACTTGATCAAATAGCCATTAGCCCCCAAGTGCCATGTTGAATACTTGTATTGAGCTTGGGACTTTGTAATCTAGCAATATACAAAAAATTGAAGGTGCATTAGCCCCCAAGTATCAGGCATATAACTTTGTTATGTGGTTGATACTTCCATTTCTTGGATCGTCTGTGCAAAGCTTAAAATGCCATCTGTATGCAGGCTGAAGTGAAAATCAAGGAGGACCAGATTGCCGATTTGCAGGAGGCCCTAAAGACCCAGCAGGCTGAAACAGATAAGGCCAAGCAAGAATTAACCAGCGCTTTGAGCACTGCTGAACGACTGAAAGAAGGCTTCAAGAAAGAGCGGGCTGACTGGGCCATTGAGAAGGCCGGTTTAACCAAAAGAGCGGAAAATGCTGAAGCGGCCCTAAAACCGGTGGTGGATGAACTAACGGCCGTACAGCGGCAAATACACTCCATGACTGCTGCAATCTTTGGTAAACTCCTTGTAACTTCTGTGATAAATTTGAATCTGTTGTATCGTAAATCCGGTTTGAGACCATTCCAATCTTGTTGTAGGCACACGTATTGGGCATTTAGGAAATGATGTGCGGAAGAAATTGAAAGCTGCCTACACCTTGGTGGAACAATTGTATACCGGAGCCCAACGGATCATCACCACAACTTCTCACAACAACCCGGCACACTCTTTAATCCAGGACACTCTTAACAAGTTGTCAATGCTTCCAGCCCGGATTGAGGAGCTGAAAAAATCCGCTGCCCGAACTGGAGCCATCAATGCCTTAATCCGGGCAAAGGCATGGGTGCCCGACTTTGATCCTGTGGAAGCAGCTCAAGGCTATCCCAGTCTGAAAGAAGATAGCTCTGAATTCAACGAAGAAGATTTAAGGGCCATAAACCGTGCAGTGCGCCGTCTGGCTTGCCAGCTAGCTGAAGAGGCAGATTTGACGCATTATCAAGCACAATATAATAATCAAAACAAGCGAATGCCTGCCCCAACTGTTGAAGCGGAGAATCTGATTCCTCCAATCCATAAGCACACTTACGCCCCTGATATTGAACCGTCTTCCCTGATCCATGAAGAGGCTGTTTTCCAAGCTTTAATGGGAATCGACTGGACCACTGTTGATTTCAAGCCAATGGGTAGAGACGAGGAAGCTGAAGCGGCGGAGGATGAGGAGCAGGCTTGAACCGGAAGCCGGTTTGAAGAGATTTTTGCAACATCCTTCCACAAAAACAATGATTTTGTTTGAGCACCATGCTGCCTTGTAATAGGATAGTTAAAACTTCTGCCTGGAATATGCCTTCGTGCATAAGTACTGAAGCTTTTGCTTGAAAAACTTTAATTCATATTTCCTGCAATCAGAAAAATTTGAACTTCGGTAGCGGTTATACCGCCAGGAGGATTATGATTTTGATATGTGTATCAGTAATATAACAAATAGATGATACATAAATACCTGCCACGTTTGAGCATAAAGCTGGCTTTAGCCAAGCCTGAAGCGGTGGTTTTATAAACCATTACCGTCAAAAAGGGAGAAAGTAGCTCCCATACAAACCGTACTGACTTAATACGAGCCCCCTGGTTACTCCATGATGTTAACAGGGAAAAGGTAAACCAGGCAGACTCCTCCAGATTTAAAGGGGGATCAAAAATCATTGGCTGAACCGGAGAAAAATATGCTTGTTGACATAAAAGAAATCCAACACAAACAAAGAATGAACAAACCATGAAAACAACATGGAAGCAAAGGCAATGATAAAAACCATTTGCAAAAATATGCTATACTGAGTTGTTCAGATGGTATTACCATGGTCGGACAGGATCAAGGCCCCCAATAGGAGTGACAATGATTCAAGTCAGCCAGGTCCCCAAATGACTCGTGGCATATATGCCAGATCAAGAGGCGTGACAATGGTTCGGGTTCGACCATGCCCCCAAGTGATTTTGTGGCCTTAGGCCGACCAAGAGGCGTGACTGGTTCAGACTTGACCATGTCCCCAAATGATCTGGTGGCTGTCGCCTATCAAAGGGTGTTCGTTGGTTCGGACACGACCAAGGCCCCCGGTGATATATAAAAAACAAATGTCAAGGGGTAAACCGGAGGCTGCTTTAAACAGAACCACTTCGTGTAACCTCGCATGATGAGAAAGACAAAGACCCCGCTTTAGCTGAGGCTCCGGTTTGATATATCAAAGATAATATATACATTGTCATGATATGTACATAGATAGAGCCGATGGCTCAAGTATAGTAAGGCCGAAGATGAGTTATATTCCACGGCCTGTTGGTCTCCTCCTCTGATGTACGTGAGTCTTGATGCCCTCGAATATCAATCAGATAGTACGACCCGTTGTGCAAATTCTTGCTGACCATGAAAGGTCCCTCCCAAGGTGGGGATAACTTGTGCATATCCGCTTGATCTTGGATGAATCGAAGCACCAAATCTCCTTCTTGAAAAGTTCTGGTTCTAACCCGGCGACTGTGATAGCGACGAAGATCCTGCTGGTAAATCGCCGAACGGGCAGCCGCTATATCACGCTCCTCGTCCAATAGGTCCAAAGCATCTTGCCGTGCTGTCTCATTGTCTGCTTCAACATAAGCTGCCACACGAGGCGAATCGTGCCGGATGTCACTAGGGAGAACTGCCTCTGCTCCATAGACCATGAAAAATGGCGTGTATCATGTGGACCGGTTTGGCGTAGTATTGATACTCCATAATAGAGATGGTAACTCTTCAACCCAACATCCTGGTGTCCTTTGCAATGGGACCAAGAGCCGGGGTTTGATGCCTCGCAAGATTTCCTGATTAGCGCGTTCTGCCTGTCCATTGGACTGGGGGTGTGCCACTGACGACACGTCAAGCCGGATGTGCTCACGTTCACAGAACTCCTTCATAGCGCCCTTGGATAAATTGGTACCATTGTCAGTAATGATACTGTGTGGAAAACCAAAACGGAAAATCACCTTCTTGATGAACTGCACCGCTGTTGCTGCATCACACTTGCTGACAGGCTCCGCTTCAACCCACTTGGTAAATTTGTCAACTGCCACCAAAAGGTGGGTCTTCTTATCCTTGGATCTTTTAAAAGGCCCAACCATATCCAGCCCCCAAGTTGCAAACGGCCATGTTATTGGGATCATCCTCAATTCTTGAGCCGGCACATGAGCATGCCTTGAAAATTTCTGACATCCATCACACCGTTTAACCAAGTCCTCCGCATCAGCATGCGCTGTCAACCAGTAGAACCCGTGACGAAACGCCTTTGCCACCAGAGACTTTGAACCGGCGTGGTGTCCACAATCCCCTTCATGGATTTCTCTTAAGATTTCACAACCTTCCTCAGGAGAAACACAACGTTGAAACGCCCCTGATACACTGCAATGATGTAATTCACCATTGACAATTGTCATAGACTTGGATCGCCGGACTATCTGCCTGGCCAGAATCTCATCCTCTGGTAACTCTCCCCGGTTCATGTACGCAAGATAAGGAACTGTCCAATCCGGAATAACATGCAGGGCTGCCACCAATTGAGCCTCCGGATCAGGGATAACCAAATCCACCTCACCTGGGAGCTTGACTGACGGGCTATGCAACACGTCCAAAAAGATGTTAGGCGGGACCGGTTTACGCTGAGAGCCCAACCGGCTTAAAGCATCCGCCGCTTCATTCTTCCGACGGTCCACATGATCCACTTGATAACCCTTGAAACAACTTGCAATATTATCCACTTCCCGATGATATGCAGCCATGAGCGGGTCCTTAGAATCCCAAGTGCCAGACACCTGTTGAGCCACTAGGTCCGAGTCACCAAAGCACTTAACCCGGCTTAAATTCATCTCTTTAGCCATCCGGAGACCATGGAGTAAAGCTTCGTACTCAGCTGCATTATTAGTACAAGGGAACATTAAACGGAGAACATAACAAAACTTATCACCTCGTGGGGAAGTTAATACGACTCCAGCCACTGAGCCTTCCAATTGCCTGGACCCGTCAAAATGAATAGTCCAATATGTGTGATCCGGCTTCTCCTCTGGTGCTTGTAACTCCGTCCAGTCATTGATGAAATCAACAAGTGCTTGAGACTTCACTGCCGTCCGAGGCACGTACTTCAGTCCGTGTGGCCCAAGCTCTATAGCCCACTTGGAAATCCGGCCAGTCGCCTCCCGGTTCTGTATAATATCACCCAAGGGAGCTGAACTGACCACTGTGATGGGGTGCCCTTGAAAATACTGCTTCAACTTCCGACTGGCCATAAAAACTCCATAGACCAGCTTCTGCCAATGCGGATACCTTTGCTTGGATTCAATAAGCACCTCGCTGATATAATAAACCGGCCGCTGAACCGGATATTCCTTGCCTGCCTCTTTGCGTTCCACCACAATAGCCACGCTAACTGCCCGAGCATTGGCTGCTACGTATAATAATAGTGGCTCCTTGTCGACCGGAGCTGCAAGAACAGGCGGATTGGCTAACTGCCGCTTCAGGTCCTCAAATGCCTCATCAGTAGCTGGACTCCAGACGAAATTGTCTGTCTTCCTCAGCATTTGATACAAAGGGATAGCCTTCTCCCCGAGGCGGCTGATAAACCGGCTCAGCGCAGCAATTCGGCCCGCCAAACGCTGAACATCATTGATACACTTCGGTTTAGCTAGGGATGTAATAGCCGTAATCTTCTCCGGATTAGCCTCAATTCCTCTGTTAGACACCAGAAAACCCAGTAACTTGCCTGCCAGAACACCAAAAACACACTTGGCCGGATTAAGCATCATCCTGTAAGCTCGCAAGTTGTCAAAGGTCTCCTTCAAATCATCCACCAGCGTCTCCTTCTGTCTTGATTTTACTACAATATCATCCACATAGGCGTGCACATTGCGGCCGATCTGATCATGCAGGCAATTCTGTACACACCGTTGATAGGTGGCTTGGGCACTCTTGAGCCCGAAGGGCATAGATACATAGCAGAAGGCTCCAAAGGGAGTAATAAATGTTGTTTTCTCCTGGTCCTTAACCGCCATCTTGATCTGATGATATCCAGAGTATGCATCCAAAAAACTCAAACGCTCACAACCCGCCGTGGCATCAATGATCTGGTCAATATGGGGGAGGGCAAAAGGATCTGCCGGACAGGCTTTGTTAAGATCTGTGTAATCCACACACATACGCCAAGTGTCGTTTTTCTTAAGAACCAGCACCGGATTAGCAAGCCACTCTGGATGGAACACCTCAATAATAAAACCAGCCGCTAAAAGCCTGGCCACTTCCTCTCCAATGGCTTTGCGTCTTTCTTCGTTAAACCGGCGGAGAAACTGTTTCACCGGTTTATACTTAGGATCCACATTAAGAGTGTGCTCAGCGAGTTCCCTCGGTACACCTGGCATGTCAGATGGCTTCCATGCAAAAATGTCCCGATTCTCACGGATGAACTCGATGAGCGTGCTTTCCTATTTGGGATCCAGGTTGGCACTGATAGTGAACTGCTTGGACGAATCGCCGGGCACGAAGTCAACAAGCTTGGTCTCAGCTGCCGATTTGAACTTCAGATCTGAATCATGCTCTGTAGTTGGCTTCTTTAAAGGGGTCATATCCGCCGGATCAACATTGTCCTTATAATACTTCAATTCCTCCGTGGCACAGACTGACTCTGCATAAGCCGCATCACCTTCCTCACATTCCAAAGCGACCCTACGGCTCCCATGAACCGTTATGGTCCCCTTGTGACCCGGCATCTTGAGCTGCAAGTAGATATAACAAGGCCGCGCCATGAACTTGGCGTAAGCCGGCCGGCCAAACAAGGTGTGATACGGGCTCCGGATCTTCACCACCTCAAATGTTAGTTTTTCCGACCGGGAGTCGTGCTCGTCCCCAAAAGCCACATCTAGGGCTATCTTACCAATAGGATATGCAGATTTCCCCGGCACAACACCATGGAATACCGTATTCGACGGTCTGAGATCCTTGTCTATTAGTCCCATGCGCCGGAATGTCTCATAGTATAGTATGTTAATACTGCTTCCTCCATCCATGAGTACCTTGGTGAATTTATAACCCCCCACCTGAGGGTCTACCACTAATGCTAGCTGGCCCGGGCTATCAACCCGGGGCGGGTGATCCTCTCTGCTCCACACGATAGGCTGCTCCGACCAGCGCAAGTAACGTGGTAAGGCCGGTTCAACAGAATTCACCGCTCACCTGTGGAGTTTTCGGTCGCGTTTATCCAAACTAGTTGTGAAAACATGATACTGCCCATTGTTCAACTGTTTTGGCTGGCTTTGATAACCCGACTGCTGCTGCTGCTGCTGGCTG
The DNA here is from genome assembly GCF_018294505.1 of Triticum aestivum. Taxonomy (NCBI): domain Eukaryota; kingdom Viridiplantae; phylum Streptophyta; class Magnoliopsida; order Poales; family Poaceae; genus Triticum; species Triticum aestivum. Next base: position 378,395,048 of record NC_057810.1, on the reverse strand, counting down.
TTCTGATTATTCTGGTAATTGTGACCGCCCTGATTGCGACCTGAACCGGAAGCTCCATCGTGATCCGGCCCGTGGAAACCGGATCCTGAACCGCCACCTGATCCGTGATCATACCGGAAATCATTAGAGTTTTTGAACTCCTGCATGATATAACAATCTTTCCAAAGATGGTTAGCCGGCGCCTCCTTCGTCCCGTGCTTCGGGCAAGGCTGATTGAACAAATAGTTCAAACGGCTTGCGTTAGGATTGGGAGCCCTATTACGATTTGCCGCTTTACCTCTGCGCCGCTGCCCCCTGTCCTGTGCATTAGTGTTGGCCACAAAGTCCACGCTGCCATCCGCTTTGCGCTTGCCACCGTTTCCATGACCCGCTAGTTTGTACTGCTGCTGTTTGGAGTTGCTATTCTTCTTTCCCTTCCCTGCCTCATCATCATTAGGCTCGGGATCCTTGGTACTGTCCGAATCAGCATACTTCACTAAAGTGGCCATGAGGGTTCCCATGTCATTACAGAACCGCTTCATGCGTCCCAACTTCAATTTTAGAGGCTCAAACCGGCAGTTGCCTTCCAGAGTTAAGATCGCAGAGTCAGCATTAATCCTGTCAGACGAGTGCAAAATTTCCGAAACGCGGCGCACCCAACGGGTCGTTGATTCTCCTTCCTCCTAGACACAAGCCGCCAGGCCCACTATGGACTTGGGCTGCTTACATGTATCCTTAAAATTCTGTATAAACCGGGCCCGCAACTGGGCCCATGAGCTGATAGAATTGGGTGGTAGGCTCTTTAACCAAGTACGAGCCGTGCCCTCAAGCATCATGGTGAAGTATTTTGCACATGCGGCCTCATCCACGTCCAGCATTTCCATGGCCATCTCATAACTCTCTACCCATGCTTCGGGGGGTAAATCAGCGGTGTAATTCGGCACCTTGCGTGGACCCTTGAAATCTTTGGGCAGGCGCACATTGCGTAAAGCGGGGATTAAACAAGGCACTCCCAAAGCGGATGCGACTCCTGGTCCAGCAAAGGTGGTAGGGCGAACCGGCGTAAGTTGATCCGCACCATCCTGCGCTGCTAACTCGGCTTCCCTCCGTGTCCGGGCCCGGTCCACCACATCCTGAGCCTCGCGAACACCGCCTGCCGGGCTATTGCCATGTGCTGCTTCACAGCCTCGCGCATTGCTCGATATAGCCGGTTCATCCATGCTCCTGCTATAGCTCCGGCTTGGACGGGGCGTAGAGTGAATCCGATCACGGCTGTACGAGTATGCTTCCTGCTGAATCAGCGCGGTCCGGAGAAGCTCCTTAACCCGGCGTGTCTCTATCGCTTGCGGAGAGTCCCCTTCAACTGGGATAGCCTCTAATCGCGCGGCAGCTGCAACAAGGTTGTCCATAGGATTAGAATAATGATCCGGGGGCGCCTGGACCGGCGGAAAATTCATAATGTTCTGCTGAGGAGGTTCCATCAGGCGAGGTTGGACCGTCCCCCTGGTCCTGGCGCCTCAATCCGGTTTGTCCCCGGGTACTGTGGCGGATTACTGGGCCCAACCCCTGGAGTGTGAAAGAGATTTCGGGGGTCAAACCCTAACGGCAGGCGTGATCTGTGCTTCTGCTTCAAAACCTCCTGTGATGCATTCTGGTCAAGCATGAGTTTATAGGCCTGGGCGTCCAAAGCGGCCCGTTCTGCAGCCATCCTGTCTTTTTCTGCTGCCAGATCCGCTTTGGCTTGCACGATCTGCTCTTTCACCTTTGTGATTTCTGCATTATGGGCCTCCTGATCCGCCGGATTGTCCTCTACCATAAGTGCGGCTAGTGCATCAAACAGATCAGATAGAACTTGAAACGGCAGGCACACAAGGCCTCCTGCCCCTGCTGCGGCTGCCGCTGCTGATCCGGAGAGCATCGCTGCGGCAGTCGAAGAGTGATTCGCCGCCTGTGTGCCGGCCATGAATATTCCAACCCGGTTGACCTGGCCCGGGGGGTCCGGAATACTATCGCCATCAGAACAGCCCCTAATCTGGTCGTCTTGCAACTGGTATAGCGATTCGGTCTCTCCGGTCGAGGACTCGTCATCAGAATAGACGACGGTCTCATTACCGTGTTCTGATTCGTCCTCACGCTCACCTTCGTGGACGACTCCAACGAAGACACGCTTCACGGCCGGTTTAACCCGGGTAGGTCTCGCACGCTCAGCCGTCTCGATGAGGTTGGTGCTGATGTCCGGCTCAGGCCCAGGCTCACCGATTTTGCCAATGAAAACATGTATGCCACCAAAGGGGACCCGGTACCCGTACTCGATCGAATCGGCCTCGGGACCCCATCCTACGTCGTCGATGTAGATCCTGCCCCAACGACTCTTTGTCATCCGGCCCACAACATAGCCGTCGAGTCCCTTGAGCTTGCCCTCCAAGATCGTCAAACCATCGTGCGATAGCCCCACGGTGGGCGCCAACTGTCGTGGATTTGTCACGGCAGATGTCCTAGCGGAAGGACTTAGTCGTGGAGCCATCGCCACGGGTTTACTTGAAGGGGTTAAAGCGGACACAAAGACACGAGGGTTTTATACTAGTTCGGCCCCTTCGATGAAGGTAAAGCCTATGTCTAGTTGCGATGGAATTGATATGGTCTCGATGGCTAGGGAGCAAACAAGCTTCGCCTAGGCTCGAGTTATGGTTGTCTATCTTGAACCGCCACCGGGTCGTCCCCTTATATACACGGGTGACGCCCGTCGGTCCATAGAGTCCTAACCGGTTCATACTCGTATTCCGGTTGGTATCTCTCTATTCCTTACTTACAATACAAGTCATACATCAGGCCGGTTCACGGCTACATGTTCTAACCGACTACAGGCCTTGGGCCTTCATCTGTTTACGCCACCAAGGAAGTTAACCCGGCCCAAGTAGGCCGGTTTACGCCTAGTGGTAATATCCCCAACACGTACCATTAAGCACCACGCGTCGACTCGGTCCGGAGGAGATTGGGGCCCACGATGCTCCGCCCTTGCCCTTTGGTTTTGCCTCGAAACCAAGTCCGAGTGCTCCTTGGTCCCGGGGCTACTGTCGACGTTATAGGAACCAAGGTATAACGCCCAAGATTCGATGCGCCAGGTGTCCGCCAGTTATTCGCCGCCATTTCCATCTCATTTTCTTGCGTGTTGCATTTTATCATGTCATCATGTGCATCTCATTTTGCATACGTGTTCGTCTCATGCATCCGAGCATTTTCCCCGTTGTCCGTTTTGCAATCCGGCACTCCGATGTCCTGCGGCGCCCCCTTTTGCCTCTTTTCATGTGCGGGTGTTAAACGTTCTCGAAATGGACTGAGGTTTGCCAAGCGGCCTTGGTACACCACCGGTAGACCGCCTGTCAAGTTTCGTGCCATTTGGAGTCCGTTTGATATTCTAACGGTTAACCGGGTAACCGTAAAAGCCCTCTTTGTGTTGCATCCCAACACCCCTTCCAAACTGGCCGATAACCCATCCAAACCCCCTCCATCCTCTTGGCCGTTCGATCACGATCGCGTGGACGAAAACCGTGCCTCATTTGGACTCTCCTAGCTCCCAGAGCCTATAAATAAGTGATCCCCTCCGAAATTTGCGGTCTAACCCTAGCCTTCCCCTACCTCGCGCCACCGGACAAAAATCCCTGCAGCCGGACGCGTCCAGCCGCCACCTCACTCTGGCGAATCACGTCGCGACACGTCGCCCTCCCCGCCGCCGCAGCCAACCGGCCGCCGCCACCTCAGCGCCTCCTTCTTCTCTCTCCTCCCACGCCCGCAGCCGGCCCGCGCGGGCCCAGATCCCGG
>NC_057810.1:378383863-378390788 GCF_018294505.1 Triticum aestivum | reverse complement strand
CCCCGGCTGCCCCGTGCCGCCCGATGCTCCCGCGGGCGCTCGCCGCGCCCCCCTCGGCGGCCCCCCCATCTCCGGCCTCTTCCTCGTCTCCGGCGCCACTTTCCCCGTCGTCTTCTCCGACGAGCTCCGGCGAGCCTCAAAATCCGCTCCCGGGTCAACCCCCAGATCCGGAGGTGATATTTCGTCTGTCCCCGAAATATTTGCATTATGGTCCCCTGTTCATCGCATCATAACTTGTTGCATACTGCTCCGTTTCATGCGTGTAATATGTCAAATTGTTCGTCTCGACGAGTACTTCATTTCGTTCCATTGCATCATGTTTATTTGAGTTCATCTTGATGCCTGAATCTTCGTTGCAAGAGTGCTATATGATGTTAATCTGCTGAAACTGTTATAACTTGATGTTTTGTCATTTTTGTTGCATTTGATGTGTGCATCCTATTAGCATGAGCTCTACATGAGTTTTGAACTATGATATGCCATCTTTACAGGGGTGCTATCCATGTATTTTTGTGAGTTGTGTGCTGAGTGCATCAAGCTTGTTAAGTAGGGTACTTGCTGTTACTGTTTTGCTAGGCTGATTCTGTTATTTCATGATGCTATGTAAACCTGCTGCTACAAGTCATTCTATGCAGAATCTGGAGATGTTCACTAAGGATGTTTTGTTATACATGTCATGCTTTATCCATTCATGCCCCTGGTTGCATTTATAGCATGTTGTAGCTTGTTATAATCTTGCTCCAAAATTGCTAAATAATGTTGCTGTCAGCCTATTGAACATTAAGTTCAATGTTGCCATGATTGTTTCTAGTGATCCATGCATCCTATGAACTTGTTATTGCCATGCTTAGCTTCATAAACATGTATTTTTACTATTGGTCCTTGCCATGCCATGTATTTCTCTGTGGTGAGTGGTTCAAGCTCACCAACATGCCTACTTATTGTTGTTCCTGCCATGTTTGAATCTGTCATATAACTTGCCATATTTACATGGGTGCCATCATATCCTCTGATCCTTTTTGGCTCATGGTCAGTAAAGGACTTTTGTTCTATGCATTTAGTAGATTCATGCCATGCCTTCGTTTGCCATGTTAATTTCCTGTAACATGTTGTTTGATAGCTCTAAACATTGCAACCTGATATTATTTCTGCTAATGACTGAAACTGTTATTATTTGCAATATTGCCATGTCCTTTTGAGCATGTTGTAGTGTTTTCTGGAGATAGCTCAGTGTTCATGTTTTGTCATGCTTTACCTGTACTTCATGCCCATGCCTTTTGTTCTTATGTTGGGGTGATGTAGCTTGTTGTTTTGATGCTTGCAATATGCCTAGTTGCTGCTTTGGACAACTTGTCCTTTAAACTTGTATAGGGTGTATGTGTTGAACCGTTGCTCCGTTTTGAGTGTGCTCTATATGAAACTTGCTTGATTTTGCATGTAGCTTCATATTATCATGTTGCATCCTTGCTTTGAGGTGTTTGCTTAATGTTTGGATGCATTTTGCATCAATGCCATGCTTAACTTGTTTTGCTCATATCTTCTAGGCCGTAGCTCCGAATCTAATGAACCTTATATGTAACTTGACTAGAATTTCGTGTAGATCATCTTGGTGCATCTTAACTTGCTGTTTAACTACTTGAAATTAAGGTTTATTCAGTTCTGGACCAATTTCTAAACTTGCATATGAGGACTTACCGTAATTGTTAGATGTTGTTCCCGGCCTCATTTAAACTTCCTTTGATGTGTTGCTCTTGTTTGCATCGTCTCTTGCCATGAGTAGCTCCATGTAGCCTAGTCATGCATCATGCTTGTTGTGCATCATGTCTTGTCATGTGTGGTGTGTTTACCATGTTGTGTGCTTCTTCTCGATAGTTCCTGTTCCGTTGCGATCGTGAGGATTCGTTCGTCTACGTGTGGTTCGTCTTCGTGGCTTCATCCGTTCATCTTCTTCATGGACTCGTTCTTCTTCCTAGCGGCATTTCAGGCAAGATGACCACTACCCTAGATCTCACTACTATCATTGCTATGCTAGTTGATTCGTTCTATCGCTTTGCTGCGCTACCTATCTTTTGCTCTTCAAGCCTCCCAAATTGCCATGTCAACCTCTAACCTTTGTCACACTTCCTAGCAAACCGTTGCTTGCCCCTCTTATAGCGTTGTTAGTTGCAGGTGAAGTTCAAGATTACTCCATGGTGGACAGGATTTTTGTTGGGATATCATAATATCTCTTATATTATTAATGCATATATATATTTGGTAAAGGGTGGAAGGCTCGGCCTTATGCCTGGTGTTTTGTTCCACTCTTGCCGCCCTAGTTTCCGTCATACCAGTGTTATGTTCCCGGATTTTGCGTTCCTTACGCGGTCGGGTGATTTATGGGCCCCCTTGACAGTTTGCTTTGAATAAAACTCCTTCAGCAAGGCTCAACCTTGGTTTTACCATTTGCCTCACCACCACCTACATTTCCCTTGGGAGTAATTAACCCAAGGGTCATCTTTATTTTAGCCCCCGGGCCAATGCTTGTCTAAGTGTTGGTCCAAACTAGAGCACCGTGCGGGACCATCCCTTGGCAACTTGGGTTACGTCGGTACCTGTACGCTTAGCTTATCCTGTGTTGCCCTGAGAACGAGATATGTGCAGCTCCTATCGGGATTGTCGGCGCCTCGAGCGGTCTTGCTGGTCTTGTTTTACCATTGTCAAAATGTCTTGTAAACCGGGATTCCGAGACTGATCGGGTCTTCCTGGGAGAAGGAATATCCTTCGTTGATCGCGAGAGCTTATCATGGGATAAGTTGGGACACCCCTGCAGGGTATAAACTTTCGAGAGCCGTTCCCGCGGTTATGTGGCAGATGGGAATTTGTTAATATCCGGTTGTAGATAACTTTACACCAGATCCGAATTAAAACACATCAACCGCGTGTGTAGCCGTGATGGTCTCTTTTCGACGGAGTCCGGGAAGTGAACACGGTTTCTGCGTTATGGTTGACGTAAGTAGGAGTTCAGGATCACCTCTTGATCACTGCTAGCTTCACGACCCTTCCTTTGTTTCTCTTCTCGCTCTCATTTGCATATGTTAGCCACCATATCTTGCTTAGTCGCTGCTGCAACCTCACCACTTTACCCCTTCCTTTCCCATTAAGCTTGGCTAGTCTTGATACCCATGGTAATGTGATTGCTGAGTCCTCGTGGCTCACAGATTACTACAACAACAGTTGCAGGTACAGGTTATGCGATGATCATGACGCGAGAGTGATGCTTGCTTGTTTTGGAGTTCTTCTTCTGCTTCGTCGATTAGGGGTTAGGTTCCAGGTTGGCAGCCTGGGCTAGCAGGGTGGATGTCGTTTGAGTTTCTGTTTGTGTTTCATCTGTAGTCAGATGGTGCTCTTATGTAAGATGATGTTGTATTCGTGTTGCATTGTATGCCTTATGTATGTATCCCCATCTATTATGTAATGTTGATGTAATGATATCCACCTTGCAAAAGCGTTTCAATATGCGGGTCTATCCTTGGTGGGACCTTCGAGTTCCTTTTGGATAGGGTCGCATATTCGGCGTGACAAGTTGGTATCAGAGCCTCGACCGACCTTAGGAGCCCCCTTGATTGATCGTGTAGTTTGGTCGTTGTTGAGTCTAGAAGAAAACTGTTTTCGGAGTTTAGTTATATCAGAGAGTAGGAATTCTTTTTACTCCTCAGCCCCTTCGTCGCTCTGGTGAGGAATCTTGATGTAGGTGTTTTGAATTACTCCTCTTCCCATTCAAATTTTTCTTTAGGTTCACGCAGTTGGTTTTCCGATCGTTGGTTCTCAGCTCTTTTTATCCGGTGCATTTCTCGTCAAGTTGACTCGAGCCTCTTCATCTTTGCAAGTTCAATCCTCAGTTTGCTCTCAACGAAGTTGTTTCTCTACCCTCGGTTGCTTTATTTTCCCACCCACCCACCCCTTTTCATCTCGGAGCCGGAGTCCGTAATCGAGTATCCATCCTACTCGGGCATTCTTTCAACCGGTGTTTTCTCTTCAAGTTATTAGTTGGTTCCCCCGTCCAAGTTGCCTTTGTTTTCCCGCCCTCCCACCCTCTTCTTCCCAGAGTTTGAGTCTCTTTCCACCATCTATTTCATTCGCACAGAGCCTCTTCAGTTTTCCCTTAATCATTTCAACCGGTGAATTCTCATTTTGCTCGACATTCTTCATCTCTTTTTTCTTCTCCGGTGGATTCAATTCCAATTTTCGGTAGTAATTATATTCTTTTCCTTGGATCTATTGTTCTCCTTGCTCGTTTGCCTCTCGCCATTCAATCATTCCGGAGTTCGGAAGACATCTCAAGAGATTCTTCTGTGTTCGAATTAAGTCGAGGTTGTCACCTCATTCAAATATTTCAATTGTTCCAGTGCATCATCTATCTGTTCAACATCCCTTTCCAACGGTGTTTTCTTTTAGTGGGCCCTAACCCACAGGCCTTTTCCCAGGATCTTACCTGACTCTTCTAATTATTCCGGAGCCATTCCTAATTCCTTTCAAGTGTGACGTAAGAATGGATTCCATCAGTCACATGCCTTCTCCAAGATCTCGTTCAAATTCTTTTCATTGTTGGCCCAACCTTTTCGGTTTTCATTCTCCCGGAGTATCTCAGTAATTTTGGTGGTGTTTCTCGTCATCATTTGAAGATTGAAGAAGAGTTTTTCCTCTAAATCTTGTCTGTTCTCTCAAAGTTTCGTGGTTCTAGCTTCATGTTATCCTCTCGAATTATTCCATTTATCAGTTATTCTTTTCATCCATCCGGAGTATTTCAGGAGTTGTTTTTGCCGTCTCGATCATCCGGAGGCCATCTTTTCAGAATATTTCTTTGTTCCAAGTTTTCAGATTCATTCCCCAATTATTCTATATCCGTGCCCCTTCGTTCATCTCAATATTCTTCCGGTGCTTCGCTCAAGTGTTCTTTATCAGCTCATGATCTCTTTGTTCTTTTGCATCTAAATCCCCTCTAGCATATTGGTTCTTCTAATTCTTCCCAATGATTCAGTCTCTTTCATCAGTCATTTTCGAATTCTTACGGTGGTTCGTTCAAGATTCTTTTTCCTTGATTATCATATTAATCCATTCGTTCTTTTCAATCCTACCGGTGGTTCATGAAGACCTTCTCAAGTTTGTGATATGTCACTTGTTAATCCTTTTTCAAGAAGAATAAGTAGTATGCAAAATCCATTGCTTGTCATCAATTTAATTCGATGAAGGATAAGCATACAATAAATCTTATTCTTATTTCATCCAAGTGAGTAATCCCTTCCTTCAGAGTTTGTTCATGAGGAATAAATTTCCAGTTCCAAGTGTTTTCATCTTTTCTTTTCCGGAGTTCAAATTTCCTTGGCCATCTCGTCGAAGCTCCATCTTAATCATCGCAAGGCCTTAATCTTATTCTTTCCATCCTTGAATTCTATCTCATCATCCTTTTGTACCGGAGTTCTTCACGATGGATCGTCATGAGTTATGTCATTCTTTCAAGAGTTCATCAAGATTCTTGTTGGTGGAGTTCAAGTTTTATTCTTCTCGCATCTCGAAGTGCAGTTAATTCTCCGTATTCTTTTCAAGTGGAGTTTTGCATTTCTTCGTTATTCCCAGATATTCAAGCATTTGGTTGTGGCATAATTTCACCTCATAATTTCTGAGATGTTATCCATAAGTCCACAACAAGCTTATTCTTTCGTTGTTGATTTTCTCAACAACCCCGTCTAAACCTTCCTTCTAAAGATGCTTTCTATTTCATTCGTGGCACAAGTTATCATTTTCTTCTCCGTTCTTTTCATTCAACTCTTTAAATTCTTTCCGGAGGTTTTGTGTCATGTCTTCATCAAGTATCATTCCATCCTCTCTAGCTCATGTTCTATTCCTTCCTTTTCAGCCGAAGTGCTACTGAAATTCCGTCTTTGTTATTCTTTTTCTATCTTGTTCTAACCGGAGTGGTTTTAGTGTCTATCTTGTTTCTATGAGAATTTGATTCTCGTCATTCTCGTCGTTCCTTTCTTCTTCTCGAGTGCTCTCGATTCTTTGCTTCTTATCTTGAGTTCTTGTTCACCTCATCCCTTTTTTTCCCTTCCGTCTCGGTCCTAAGATCTTGGGACGAGATCTCTTGTTACTAGAGGAGTGTTGTAACACCCCGGATTCGATGCGCCAGGTGTCCGCCAGTTATTCGCCGCTGTTGCCATGTCATTTGCTTGCGTGTTGCATTTTATCATGTCATCATGTGCATCTCATTTTGCATACGTGTTCGTCTCATGCATCCGAGCATTTTCCCCGTTGTCCGTTTTGCAATCCGGCACTCCTATGTCCTCCGGCGCCCCCTTTTGCCTCTTTTCATGTGCGGGTCTTAAACATTCTCGGAATGGACCGAGGTTTGCCAAGCGGCCTTGGTACACCACCGGTAGACCGCCTGTCAAGTTCCGTGCCATTTGGAGTCCGTTTGATATTCTAACGGTTAACCGGGTAACCATAAAAGCCCTCTTTGTGTTGCAGCCCAACACCCCTTCCAAACTGGCCCATAACCCATCCAAACCCCCTCCATCCTCTCGGTCGTTCGATCACGATCACGTGGCCGAAAACCGTGCCTCATTTGGACTCTCCTAGCTCTCAGAACATATAAATAAGTGATCCCCTCCGAAATTTGCGGTCTAACCCTAGCCTTCCCCTACCTCGCGCCACCGGACAAAAATCCCCGCAGCCGGACGCGTCCAGCCGCCACCTCACTCCGGCGAATCACGTCGCGACACGTTGCCCTCCCCGGCGCCGCAGCCAACCGGCCGCCGCCACCTCAATGCCTCCTCCTTCTCTCTCCTCCCCCGCCCGCTGCCCGCCCGCGGAGCCTAGGCGGGGCCCGCGTGGGCCCAGATCCCGGGCCGCTCGCCGCTCGCGCCCTCCTCCTCCCGCGTCGCCGCGT
>NC_057810.1:378358654-378383305 GCF_018294505.1 Triticum aestivum | reverse complement strand
CGCCGCGCCCCCCTCGGCGGCCTCCCCATCTCCGGCCCCTTCCTCGTCTCCGGCGCCGCTTTCCCCGTTGACTTCTCCGATGAGCTCCCGCGAGCCTCGAAATCCGCGCCCGGGTCAACCCCAGATCCGGAGGTGATATTTCGTCCAAGTCCCCGAAATATTTGCATTATGGTCCCCTGTTCATCGCATCATAGCTTGTTGAATACTGCTCCGTTTCGTGCGTGTAATATGTCAAATTGTTCATCTCGACGAGTACTTAATTTCATTCCATTGCGTCATGTTCATTTGAGTTCATCTTGATGCCTGAATCTTTGTTGCAAGAGTTCTATATGATGTTAATCTGCTGAAACTGTTATAACTTGATGTTTTGTCATTTTTGTTGCATTTGATGTGTGCATCCTATTAGCATGAGCTCTACATGAGTTTTGAGCTATGATATGCCATCTTTACAGGGGTGCTATCCATGTATTTTTGTGAGTTACGTGCTGAGTGCATCAAACTTGTTAAGTAGGGTACTTGCTGTTACTATTTTGCTAGGCTGATTCTGTTATTTCATGATGCTATGTAAATCTGCTGCTACAAGTCATTCTATGCATAATCTGGAGATGTTCACTAAAGATGTTTTGTTATACATGTCATGCTATATCCATTCATGCCCTTGGTTGTATTTATAGCCTGCTGTAGCTTGTTGTAATCTTGCTCCAAAATTGCTAAATAATGTTGTTGTCAGCCTGTTGAACATTAAGTTCAATGTTGCCATGATTGTTTCTAGTGATCCATGCACCCTATGAACTTGTTATTGCCATGCTTAGCTTCATAAACATGTCTTCTTACTGTTGGTTGCCTTGCCATGCCATGTATTTCTCTGTGGTGAGTGGTTCAAGCTCACCAACATGCCTACTTATTGTTGTTCCTGCCATGTTTGAATCTGTCATATAACTTGCCATATTTACATGGGTGCCATCATATCCTCTGATCCTTTTTGGCTCATGGTCAGTAAAGGACTTTTGTTCTATGCATTTAGTAGATTCATGCCATGCCTTTGTTTGTCATGTTAATTTCTTGTAACATATTGTTTGATAGCTCTAAACATTGCAACCTGATGTTATTTCTGCTAATGACTGAAACTGTTATTATTTGTAATATTGCCATGTCCTTTTGAGCATGTTGTAGTGTTTTCTGGAGATAGCTCAATGTTCATGTTTTGTCATGATTTACCTGTACTTCATGCCCATTTCATTTGTTATTATGTTGTGGTGCTGTAGCTTGTTGTTTTGATGCTTGCAATATGCCTAGTTGCTGTTTTGGACAGCTTGTCCTTTAAACTTGTATAGGGTGTATGTGTTGAACCGTTGCTCCGTTTTGAGTGTGCTCTATATGAAACTTGCTTGATTTTGCATGTAGCTTCATATTATCATGTTGCATCCTTACTTTGAGGTCTTTGCTTGATGGTTGGATGCATTTTGCATCAATGCCATGCTTAACTTGTTTTGCTCATATCTTCTAGGCCGTAGCTCCGAATCTAATGAACTTTATATGTAACTTGACTAGAATTTCGTGTAGATCATCTTGGTGCATCTTAACTTGATGTTTAACTACTTGAACTTAAGGTTTATTCAGTTCTGGACCAATTTCTAAACTTGCATATGAGGACTTACCGGAATTGTTAGATGTTGTTCCCGGCCTCATTTAAACTTGCTTTGATGTGTTGCTCTTGTTTGCATCGTCTCTTGCCATGAGTAGCTCCATGTATCCTAGTCATGCTTCATGCTTGTTGTGCATCATGTCTTGTCATGTGTGGTGTGTTTACCATGTTGTGTGCTTCTTCTCGATAGTTCCTGTTCCATTGCGATCGTGAGGATTCGTTCGTCTACGTGTGGTTCGTCTTCGTGGCTTCATCCGTTCATCTTCTTCATGGACTCGTTCTTCTTCCTAGCGGGATTTCAGGCAAGATGACCGCTACCCTAGATCTCACTACTATCATTGCTATGCTAGTTGCTTCATTCTATCGCTTTGCAGCGCTACCTATCTTTTGCTCTTCAAGCCTCCCAAATTGCCATGTCAACCTCTAACCTTTGTCACACTTCCTAGCAAACCGTTGCTTGGCTATGTTACTGCTTTGCTCAGCCCCTCTTATAGCGTTGTTAGTTGCAGGTGAAGTTGAAGATTACTCCATGGTGGACAGGATTTTTGTTGGGATATCACAATATCTCTTATATTATTAATGCATCTATATATTTGGTAAAGGGTGGAAGGCTCGGCCTTATGCCTGGTGTTTTATTCCACTCTTGCCACCCTAGTTTCCGTCATACCGGTGTTATGTTCCCGGATTTTGCGTTCCTTACGCGGTCGGGTGATTTATGGGACCCCCTTGACGGTTCGCTTTGAATAAAACTCCTCCAGCAAGGCCCAACCTTGGTTTTACCGTTTGTCTCACCACCACCTACATTTCCATTGGGAGTAATTAACCCAAGGGTCATCTTTATTTTAGCCCCCGGTCCAATGCTTTTCTAAGTGTTGGTCCAAACTAGAGCACCGTGCGGGACCATCCCTTGGCAACTTGGGTTACGTCGGTACCTGTACGCTTAGCTTATCCGGCGTTGCCCTGAGAACGAGATATGTGCAGCTCCTATCGGGATTGTCGGCGCATCGGGCGGTCTTGCTGGTCTTGTTTTACCATTGTCGAAATGTCTTGTAAACCGGGATTCCGAGACTGATCGGGTCTTCCTGGGAGAAGGAATATCCTTCGTTGATCGCAAGAGCTTATCATGGGCTAAGTTGGGACACCCCTGCAGGGTATAAACTTTCAAGAGCCGTGCCCGCGGTTATGTGGCAGATGGGAATTTGTTAATATCCGGTTGTAGATAACTTGACACCAGATCCGAATTAAAACTCATCAACCGCGTGTGTAGCTATGATGGTCTCTTTTCGGCGGAGTCTGGGAAGTGAACACGGTTTCTGTGTTATGGTTGACGTAAGTAGGAGTTCAGGATCACCTCTTGATCATTGCTAGCTTCACGACCATTCCTTTGTTTCTCTTCTCGCTCTCATTTGCGTATGTTAGCCACCATATCTTGCTTAGTCGCTGCTGCAACCTCACTACTTTACCCCTTCCTTTCCCATTAAGCTTTGCTAGTCTTGATACCCATGGTAATGTGATTGCTGAGTCCTCGTGGCTCACAGATTACTACAACAACATTTGCAGGTACAGGTTATGCGATGATCATGACGCGAGAGCGATGCTTGCTTGTTTTGGAGTTCTTCTTCTGCTTCGTCGATCAGGGGTTAGGTTCCAGGTCAGCAGCCTGGGCTAGCAGGGTGGATGTCGTTTGAGTTTCTGTTTGTATTTCATCCGTAGTCGGATGGTGCTCTGATGTAAGATGATGTTGTATTCGTGTGGCATTGTATGCCTTATGTATGTATCCCCATCTATTATGTATATGTTGATGTAATGATATCCACCTTGCAAAAGCGTTTCAATATGCGGGTCTATCCTTGGTGGGACCTTCGAGTTCCTTTTGGATAGGGTCACATATTGGGCGTGACACAGGGTACCTAGACTTGCCTGCCCACGGCGTGGCTTCATCGGTGCCCTGGTACGGCCCATCTATGACACCAACAAGTCAGGACCCTCGCGAGGGGCCAAGCGCGTGAGGCGAACGACGCCAAGACCTCCGGAGGGCGCGGCCTCCCCAGGCTACCTCCTGAGGAGCGGAGATTTCTATGCAGGTGCTCAACCTCATGAGGTTGCGGTGATGCAAGCCATGACAACCAAGGCCAGGCGGGTGCCAGCGGGCGTAGAGGAGCAAGTTTCCTCTTTGGTGCCAAGGAGGCAAGCGTAGGCGCGGAGTCCCGAGGAATCAGCCAAAGGTTTCCATTCCCGTGCAACAAGACCAAGACCGCCAGGACGGATGTCATCGCCGAGCCCACTGCAGCGTCACGACCAGGAGCTTTGCAGGAGAAGACCACCTTTTGGTAGGATAAGATGTACTACATGTCCTCGTTCGAATTGGTCGTTGTGGGATCCCTTCCCGCCTATGTTTTGGGGGAAGAGGACCAAGGTCACCATAAGTATAGGTTAGCCACCACCCTATCAAGGGGTCGAATCCCTTCAGCTCACACCCGCACCAGAGCAGACCTCGTGAGGTTGTTCTTCCCTTGTAGTAGTTCATCCTCAGCCCCTCGTGAGGCAAATCCACCACAAAGCAGGAGTAGGGTTTTACACCACAAGTTGGCCCAAACCTGGGTAAACTGCCATGTCCATCTTGTTCCTTGTTCATCAAGCTAGAGCGTGGGGGCGACGAACTGGTTGGCTGAAGGGGTTGAGTTCTTCGCACACGCCCCAGAGTTCAAACCTTTTCTTGGGTCCACGGAGCCCTGAATCCGACAGCGAGGGCACTCCTAATCAGGACCAAGGCAAGCCCATACATGAACCGCCCAAATACAAAAAACAGTGCCGACGATCAAAGCCACACCGAAGCCATGCGAGCAACATGGACTCTGTGGAGAACGGCACCGCAGATAATACGGATGACCGCGCCGATGCCGCAGCCGACGAACATCCTGAGGATGACCCCGCGGGACAGGAGGATCCGCTCAATCCGGAGCACTTCGACGACTCTGAAGATAGCAACTACCTCCCACTCTCTAAAGAGGAGGCCAGTCTCGGGGAGGATGATTTCATCGTCCCTGAAGAGGCGAAGACCCGCTGGAGCAGGAGCTGTTCAACTGGAGGCTTCTAGCCACCAACTGCAGCATGAAGAAACAAAAGCGCAAAATCAACGCCTAACATGACACCCTCAATGATAGATGGACCAAAGTCCTAGCCGCCCAAGAAGAGTACAGCTACGAGCAGTGATCCAAGAGCTATCCCAAGCAAAAACTGCTGCCGCAGTTCGACGATGAGGCCCTAGAGCCTATATGTACGACACACACACACGTGCTGAACAGCCCGACTGCCCCTAGAGGGCGGGATAGAGAAATCGACAAAGTCGAACATTCGGCTGCACCACCTCGCCATCATGGCAAGGATCTAGCGCGACCGGCCTATAAATACGACCTACGCCATGACTTAGATGCTCGAGGAGGCCGCACCACGTCCATTTAGGGACCTAGAGAAGACCCACCTGCTTACCGGGAAGGATACTATGATCGGCTAAACCGACACGATAGGATCCGAGAACAGCAGCAGACTCGG
The DNA here is from genome assembly GCF_018294505.1 of Triticum aestivum. Classification (NCBI taxonomy): domain Eukaryota; kingdom Viridiplantae; phylum Streptophyta; class Magnoliopsida; order Poales; family Poaceae; genus Triticum; species Triticum aestivum. Next base: position 378,378,108 of record NC_057810.1, on the reverse strand, counting down.
AGGGTCGAAGACCTCCGACGCGACGTAGCCCGAGTTCCGGGCGCCGCACACCCCCTGTGCTTCACAAAAAGGGTAATGCAACATCAATTCCCGGAAGGCTTCAAGCCTGTGAACATCGAATCATATGACGAAACCACAGATCCAGCCGTATGGATAGAGGATTTCCTCCTCCACATTCACATGGCGCGAGGAGATGACCTCCATGCCATTAAATATCTGCCGCTAAAACTTAAAGGCCCAGCTTGACACTGGTTGCATAGCCTTCCCGAAGACTCTATAGGTTGCTGGGAAGAGCTTGAGGACGCCCCCCTTGACAGTTTACTTTGAATAAAACTCTTCTAGCAAGGCCCAACATTGGTTTTACCATTGTCCTAATAACAATTAAAACTTGCATAGGGACCTGCCAGCCCCCGAGGTCTCTTAATCAACCCCCCGGGCCAGTCTTGCTCATGAGTGTTGGTCCACCTACCTAGCAGTCGGCGGTGCCACCTCGGGGCAATTCGAGTTATTTGGCTATCATACACTTAGCCTAGAAGGTGTTGTCTTGAGAATGAGATACGCGTGGCTCCTATCAGTGTATCGACGCACCGGGTGGTCTTGCTGGTTTTGTTTTACCATTGCCGAAATGTCTTGTGAACCGGAATTCCGAGCTTGATCGGGTTGTTCCGAGAGGAGGATTTTCCTCCGTTGATCATGAGAGCTTGTCGTGGGCTAAGTTGGGACACACCTACAGGGTTTAAACTTTCAAGAGTCGTGCTCGCAGTTATGTGGCAGATGGGAGATTTTAATATCCGGCTGTAGACAACTTGACACCAGATTCGAAATAAAATACACCAATCACGTGTGTAACCGTGATCGTCTCTTTTCAACAAGGTTCGGGAAGAGAACACGGTTGGGTTATGCTTCAACGTAAGTAGTTCAGGATCACTTCTTGATCATTACTAGTTCGCGACCATTACGTAGATTCTCATCTTATTCTTGTACTCATAAGTTAGCCACCAAACAATGCTTAGTCGCTTGCTGCAACCTCACCAATTATCCATTCCATACCCATTAAGCTTAGCTAGTCTTGATACCCATGGTAATGGGATTGCTGAGTCCTCATGGCTCACAGATTACTACAACAATAGCTGCAGGTACAGGTAATGCGATGATTTGACGCGAGTGTGATGCTTGTTTGTTTGGAGTTCTTCTTCTGCTTCTTCTTCGATCGAGGGATATAGGTTCTGGGTCGGGAGCTTGGGTTTGTAGGGTGGATGCCGTTCTTCTTTTTCGTTTGATTTCATCCGTAGTTGGTTCCTGCTCTTCTGTATGATGATTGCTATGTATTGATGAACTATTGTATTAATGTTGTAGCTTGTGGCGAGTGTAAGCCTTTATCTTGTATTCTCATCTATTCAGTACATGGTATGTTGTAATGATATCCACCTTGCTATGCGCCCGAAATGCGATTGTGCCCCAATCATGAATTCGTCACATGATCGGGATAGAATTGCATCGTGGGCACTACAAGTTGGTATCAGAGCTTTACCGACCTTAGGATCCCCCTTGATTGATCGAATCGTTGCCGTTGTTGAGTCTAGAAGAAAACTATTTTTGGAGTCTAGTTATATCGGAGAGTAGGATTTTTTTACTCCTCATCCCCTTGTCGCTTTGGTGAGGACTCGTGACTTAGATGTTTTGACTTCACTCTCCTCTTTTTCACTCCATTTTTTTAGGATCACGCGGGTATTATTGGAATCGTTGCGATATTGGTGTGACGGGAATTCTATCTTGGTGCGTCCTGATTGTATGGATTGGACCCGGGGAGTTGAGCTCCAAGGTGTTTTCATCATAGTCCTATCGTTTCAGTTCCGGAATACCAGAGGATGCCGACATCAAAACGCTTCCATACTTTCCAAGGTGGCAAATAGTGTCGTGACTTATCCCCAGTACTGGAGGAGATAGCACGAATGATGTTCCATGACTAGTATCCTTGTGTGTTTGAAGGTCTAAGGTACACGATTTCTGAGGTTTTCTTGGTTACGTGTTGACGGATGGATACAGTTGGAGTGTAGGATTTGTTAGTTGTGTGAGATATTTGTGCCTCCCAGTATCCCCAACACCAGATTGCATAACCAGAAAGTTTCGGGAGTTCATCGGTGGGAATTCAAGTAGTTAACTAGGATATCTTTCCGACAGATGCATGATGTGAGATTGGGGTTCAACGTCTAGTGGTCCGCTTGTCCATGGTTGGTTTTACAGTGGTCTTGTTGTGTCTTAAAGAGTCCTTGGCTATGCTGACTCGGGGACGCTTCGTATGTCATGTGCACTTGTACGTGATGGTGCTGTAAGATCGAGCCCGTTTGGGCTCCACCATGAAAATTTCGGACGAAATCCCTATGATATGTTTGTTCGGGCTTATTCTGCGAGCCAGATCTTTTGTTTTGTTCTATTTGCGATATTTGAGTTGCTTCCAAGTCAAGTGTTGATTCCGTACCTTTTCTAAGCGGTGTTCTCATATTTCTATGGGAGTGCTAATCCTTCTTGATCATCAAGATTGTCATGTCAATTCTTTTCCATCCAGTGTGCTGATCTTCAAGTTAATCCTATCCTTTCAATATTTGCTAGATCATTTCTCAGTTCTTCGCAATGGTGTTTGTTTCATCCGTCCCAAGTTGTCCTTATTTTTTCACCCTCCCACCCTTCTTGTTCAACAAGTCAAAACTCTTAATCAGGTATCCATTTTATTCATGAGAAGTCTATCCAGATTTTTTCCCTTCAATGTTCTTACCCGGTGTTTGCTCGTAAAGATGAAGGAGCTTCAAGTTTATCATTCTTCGTTCTCTTTTCTTCTCTGGTGGATCCAATGCAAGCTTTCGGTATTGATCATACCCCTTTCGTCCTTTCATATGCTTTCTCATACTGGTGCACCTCTTATTTATTCATGTCTCTTTATTCATATCCGAAGTGCTGAAGATATCTCAGAAGACTCGTGTTTTCATTCAAGATTCGTTCGTTATATTTCGAGGTGGTTACCTCATATAAACCATTTAAATCATCCGGTGCAATCTCTCTTTCAAGTAATCTTTTTCAATGGTGTTTCTTACGAGTGGGTCCTAACCCACAGGTCTTTTCCTAGGATCTTACCTGGCTCTTCTAATTGTCCCGGAGTTATTCCCAATTCTTTCAAAGTGTGACATAAGAATGGACTCCATCAATCATATGTCTTCTCCAAGATTGCTTTCAAATTCTTTTTATATTTGGTTCAACCTTTTCTCTTTTTATTATTTCGGAGTATCTCAACAATTTTGGTGGTGTTCCTCATTGTCTTCTCAGTGTTGAGACCGAAAGAAGAGTTTTCCTCTAAACCATGTATGTTCTCTTGAAGATTCATGGTTCTAGCTTGATGCCATCCTCACAATGGTATTCGATTGTGAGAATTATTTTCACCCATCCGAAGCATTTCATGAGTTCTTTCCATTTTTGATCATCCAAAAGCCATCATTTCAGAAGATATCTTCCTTCCCATCTTTCAACTTCATTTCCGCAATTCTTCTTAATTCATGCCTCTTTGTTCGTCTCCATATTCTTCCGGTGCTTTGTTCAAGTATTCTCTAGTCAGCTTGTGATCTCTTCATGCTCTTGTATATAAATTCCCTCAAATATCTTCGTTCGTTCTTTTTAATTCTTATGGTGGTTTGTTTAAATTCCTCTACCTTTGTTATCGTTTTAATTCATTCTTTCTTCCCAATGTCCTACCGGTGATTCATTGAAGACCTTATTCAAGTTTGCACTATATCTATCTTGATCCTTTCAATAAGAATAAGTAGCATGCCTATCCATTTCTTGTCATCAATGCAAGATGGTGAAGTGTAAGCATGACATAATCCTTATTCTAGTTTTCCCTCAAGGTGATTTAATTCCTTCCTTCGGAGATTTTTTATGATGAAAAATCTCTTGGTTCTAAGTTGCCCATCTTTTCTTTTTCGGAGTTCCAAGTTTTTTAGATGTCTCGTCATGAAGCTCCGTCTAAATCATTGCAAGGCTTTACCTTGTTCTTTCAACTTATCTTTTCTTTCTATCATTCTCTTTTTACCGGAGTTCTCACTAAGGCTCATCATGGTGGTTCATAAAAATATTTCATTCATTCTCTAAGTGTTCATCAAGATTCTTGTTGGAGGATCTCAAGCGTTCTTTATCGTGCATTCCAAAATGAAATTCTTCTTCCTTATCTTTTGAGGTGGTAGTATATCATTCTTGATTCATAAGGAGTCATGAAGTGAAGTTGTCAAGAGTGAGATATTTAAACCCATCAGTCTCTTCATATGAGTTCTTGGTATAGATTTCACCTAAAAGACTTCCCGAAGGAATGTTGCTCAATGATCCAAGTTTTCTCCTATCCTCTCAGCGAAAGAAAATTTCCATCTCTTTGGTGCTCTCAATCACTTCAATGGTTTCCATTCATGACCGTTTGTCACCTCATAATGTTGAGATGTTTCCATAAGCCCACTACAAGCTTATTCTTTTCATTGTTGGTTTTCCAACAAATCCGTTCTAACATTCTTGGAAGGATGCTTTTCAAATTCATTTGTGCTAGAAGTTGTTGTTCTCTTCTTTGTTATCTTCATTTCATTTTTTCTTTTGTTCTGGAGGCCTTGTGATGTTGATCTCTTCAACCCATCAAGATGTCTTGTCAAGATCATGTTCTTTTCCTCATTTATCCCTTTAACCAGAGTCCTCTTTTCCAATTCTTTTCATCTTAGCAAGTTTCCTTCTCTTTTCTATCAGAGTGCTGCCAAAATTCTTTTCCTTCTCATTTGTTGTCTATCTCATTTAAACCTGAGTGGCATCAAAATCTATCTTGTCCTTTCAGATCTTGGTTCTCTTTCTTGTTCCTCTTGTGTAACGGAGTGTTTTAAATTACGTTCATCTCGTTCGTGTCATTTCTTCAGCTTTGCAACCTTTCAGGGTTCATGGTTTCACTCATTTGTCTAAGAAGCAACTTTGTTTTACCCCTTCCTATTCCGCTTCTCTCTGGTGCCATCCCTAGGATCTCGAGATGAGATCCTTTGTTAGTGTGGGAGAGTTGTGACGCCCGAGACCGACGCTCCAGAAGACTTCTAGCTATTCTGAGTTTCGTCGTCTGATTTAATTTTGCTTGTTGTATTTCATCATCACATCATTCGCATTGCGTCGGCACTCTGTGTCATCATTCTTTTCAAAACATGCATCCGTTAGTAGTCGCCACTTCTCTCCTTTGTTTTCATTGACCGTTCCGAAACTAACCGCACTTGCACATGACCACCAAACATCTCTACACAGCCCACATTTCCCTCCTCGCAACTTATCCGACACTTCCCCGAACTCGATCCGGGCTATCGTTACCGATGGGCCCGGATCATCACCAAACATCCCCAAAACATCATCGGTTTATTCATTGGACTCCCTTAGCTTATTTATCTCAACTGTCTGATTTCGATCGGATGATCCAAACTCTCCTCCTTTCCATATATATAGTGCACCCGTAGTCCATTTTTGGCAAAACGTAGAACCTAGCCCCCTTGTCCCCTCGCGCCGCCGCCAGTCAACACACCCATCTACTTCCTCAGGATCTCCTCCCGATCCACCTGCCCAACCAGCCTTCTCGTCCCCTCCTCAATTTCAGCCACCACCCAGTCCCGTCGATCCATCCATCTTGATCCCCACTAACAAGAGCACTCCCATGGCCCTCCTTGACCCGCAGTAGCCAGCGTAGCCTCCTCCTCATTGCCTCGCTCAAGCCCTCGGGAGAGGAGCTACTCCTTTGCCTGACGCCTACCGTCCCTGCCATGGATTTGGATCTCGCCTCTGCTTCTAATCCGCGCCGCCCCAGGGACCGATGACCCCGGAGCCCCTCCTCACCTCGCCACCTTCTTCACGAGAGCCGCCTCGCCTCCCTGTGCTCCCTCCTTGTTGGACGCCCAAGGGACGCGCCCGTCCCGAGCTCCTCATGCTCGTCCCCGAGCTCCTGCTCGGTCCTCGATGCGGTGCCGTCAAGTCCTCTCCACCACCAGTACCACAAGGTTGCGCCACCCTACCATCACCATGGATCTCACTACTAGCGGGATTTTATCCATGAGCGTTGGTCCACCTACCTGGCAGTCAGTGATGCCACCTTGGGGCAACTCGAGGTATTTGGCTATCGTCCACTTAGCATAGACGGTGTTGTCCTGCAAACGAGATACGCGCGGCTCCTATCGAGGTATCGACGCACCGGGTGGTCCTGCTGGTTTTCTTTTACCATTTGGCGAAATGTCTTGTGAATCGGGATTCCGAGCTTGATCATGTTGTTCCGGGAGGAGGATTTTCCTCCGGTGATCATAAGAGCTTGTCCTTGGATAAGTTGGGACACCCCTGCAGGGTTTAAACTTTCAAGAGCCATGCCCATGGTTATGTGGCAGATGGGAGCTTTTAATATCCAATTGTAGAGAACTTGACACCAGAAGCTTAAACCCAGTTTATGCGCTATTCCGAAAGGGACCGAGTGGATCCAAAAGTTTAATGCCATGGTTAGAATTTATTCTTAATACTTTTCTCGTAGTTGCGGATGCTTGAAAGAGTGTTAATCATAAGTAGGAGGTTTGTTCAAGTAAGAACAACACCTAAGCACTGGTCCACCCACATACCAAATTATCAAAGTGGCGAACACGAATTGGGCCAACATGATGAAAGTGACTAGATGATATTCATGTGTACCCTCAAGAACACTTTGCTTATCATAAGAGACCGTTTTGGCCTGTCCTTTGCATCAAAAGGATTGGGCTACCTTGCTGCACTTTTGTTACTACTATGGTTACTTGCTCATTTCAAATTATCTTGCTATCAAACTACTCTGCTACTTACAATTTTAGCACTTGCGGACATTACCTTGCTGAAAACCACTTGCTTATCAAAAAGGCTACAATTGACCTCATATGCTTGTGGGTCATCAAGTCTATTTTCTGGCGCCGTTGCCGGGGAGTGAAGCGCTCTTGGTAAGTGGAAATTGCTAAGGAAACATTATTACTATGGGCTGAAATTTATTGTCACTTGCTACTATGGAAAACAATCCTTTGAGGGGTTTGTTCGGGGTGTCTTCACCTCGACCGGAACCACATTTAGTTTCCCCTCAACCCACTGCACCTACTGAAAATATTGAATACGAAATTCCTTCGGGTATGGTAGAACAACTGCTAGCTAATCCTTATGCAGGAGATGGAACCGAACATCCTGATATGCACTTGATTTATGTGGATGAAATTTGTGGACTGTTTAAGCTAGCAGGTTTGCCTAGAGTTGAAGCTAAGAAGAAGGTTTTCCCTTTATCTTTGAAGGGAAAAGCATTGACATGGTATAGGCTATGCGATGATATTGGATCTTGGAACTAGAATCGGTTGAAATTGGAATTCCATCCAAAAAATTATCCTATGCATCTAGTTCATCATGATCGGAACTATATATATAATTTTTGGCCTCGTGAAGGAGAAAGTATCGCTCTAGATTGGGGGAGGCTTAAGTCAATGTTATATTCATGCCCCAATCATAAGCTCTCAAGAGATATTATCATTCAGAATTTTTATGCTCGGGTTTCTCGTAATGATCAATCCATGCTCGATACTTCTTGTACTGGTTCTTTTATGAAGAAGACTATTGAATTCCAGTGGGATCTTTTAGAAACAATTAAATGCAACTCTGAAGATTAGGAACGCGATGAAGGTAAAGAGTCAGGTATTGAACCTAAGTTTGATTGTGTTAAATCTTCTATGAATACTGATGTTTTCAAAAGTTTAGCACTAAATATGGACTTGACTCTGAGATAGTAGCTTCCTTTTGTGAATATTTTGCTACTCATGTTGATCTCCCTATGGAGAAGTGGTTTAAATATCATCCACCTATTAAAGAAGAAGTTAAAAAACCGGTAAAAGCTAAAGAAGAAACTATCATTTACAATGTTGACAAAGTTGTCCCCACTGCTTATATTGCAAAACTACCTTTCCCTGTTAGGATGAAGGAACATGCTAAAGCTTCAACTGTGGTTAACAAAAGTTATGTTAGAACGTCCAAACCAGCTGAAAAAATCTGAGTTGAACCTAGTGTTGCTATGATTAAAGATCTCTTAGTCGTTAATATTGATGGGCATGTTATTTACTTCTGTGATAAAGCTTCTAGAATTTCCAAACCCGACAAAAAGAATAAACATAGACCAGTTGTTGGCATGCCTGTTGTCTCAGTTAAGATAGGGGGTCACTGTTATCATGGGTTATGTGACCTAGGTGCTAGTGTGAGTGCTATTCCATTTTACTTATATAGAGAAATTAGGAATGAAATAGCACCTGTTGAAATAGAAGACATAGATGTCACTATTAAACTTGCCAATAGAGATACTATATCACCAATTGGGATTCTTAGAGATGTTGAAGTCTTGCGGGAAAATAAAATACCCTACTTATTTCTTGTTCTTAGCTCCCCACAAGATGACTTTTGTCCCATTATCTTTGGTAGACCTTTCTTGAACATCGTCAATGCCAAAATAGATTGTAAGAAACAACCTTTGGTGTTAGCTTTGGTGATGTATCTCATGAATTTAATTTTTCCAAGTTCAGTAGACAGCCTCATAAGAAAGATTTGCCTAGTAAGGATGAAATCATTGGTCTTGCTTCTATTGTTGTACTTCCTACTGATCCTTTGGAACAATATTTGCTAGACCATGAAAATGATTTGCATACGTGTGAGCGAAATGAAATAGATAGAATCTTTTTCGAACAACAACCTCTGCTTAAACACAATTTGCCTATTGAAACTCTAGGAGGTCCTCCTCCACCTAAAGGTGATCCTGTGTTTGAATTAAAACAATTGCCAGATACTATGAAATATGCTTACCTCGATGAGAAAAAGATGTATCCTGTTATTATTAGTTATAACCTTTCAGAACATGAAGAGGAAAGATTATTGAAAGTTCTAAGTAAGCACAGAGCTTCAAATGGATATACTCTTGATGATCTTAAGGGCATTAGTCCCACTCTATGTTAGCACAAGAATAATATGGAACTTGATGCTAAACTTGTTGTTGATCACCAACGTCGATTAAATCCGAAGATGAAAGAAGTTGTAAGAATAGAAATATTGAAACTTCTGGAAGCAGGTATAAGCTATCCTATAGCTGATAGTAGATCGGTAAGTCATGTTCATTGTGTCCCTAAGAAGGGAGATATTATTGTTGTTCCTAATGATAAGAATGAGCTTATTCCACAAAGAATTGTTAGGCTATAGGATGGTAATTGATTATAGAAAATTAAACAAAGCAACTAGAAAAGATCATTACCCTCTGCCTTTTATTGATCAAATGTTAGAAAGATTATCTAAGCACACACATTTTTGCTTCCTTTATGGATATTCTGGTTTTTCACAAATACCTGTTTCACAACTTGATCAAGAAAAGACCACTTTTACTTGTCCTTTTGGAACTTATGCTTATAGACATATGCCTTTTGGTTTATGTAATGCACCTGCTACCTTTCAAAGATGTATGACTGCTATATTCTCTGATTTTTGTGAAAAGATTGTTGAGGTTTTCATGGATGACTTTTCCGTTTATGGGAACTCTTTTGATGATTGTTTAAGCAATCTTGTTCGAGATTTGCAAAGATGTGAACAGACAAATCTTGTGTTGAATTTGGAGGAGTGCCACTTTATGGTAAATGAAGGTATTGTTTTGGGCCATAAAATTTCTGAAAGAGGCACTGAGGTGGACAAAGCCAAGGTTGATGCAATTGAGAAAATGCCATGTCCTAAAGATATCAATGGTATTCATAGTTTGCTTGGTCATGCTGGTTTCTATAGGAGGTTTATCAAAGACTTTTCTAAAATTTCTAGGCCTCTTACGAATCTTTTGCAAAAGGATACTCCCTTTATGTTTGATGATGATTGTTTGGAAGCCTTTGAAACATTAAAGAAAGCCTTAATTACTGCACCTGTTTTCCAACCACCTGATTAGACTTGCCTTTTGAGATTATGTGTGATGCTAGTGATTATGCTATTGGTGTTGTTCTAGGACAAAGGATTGATAAAAAACTGAATGTTATTCATTATGCTAGTAAAACTCTAGACAGTGCTCAACGAAATTATGCTACTACTGAAAAAGAATTCTTTTAGTGGTGTTTGCTTGTGATAAATTCAGATCTTACATTGTTGATTCTAAAGTAATTGTTCACACTGATCATGCTGCTATAAAATATCTTATGGAAAAGAAAGATGCTAAACCTAGACTCATTAGATGGGTTCTATTGCTACAAGAATTTGATTTGCGTATTACTGATAGGAAAGGAGCAGAGAACCTCGTAGCTGATAATTTGTCTAGGCTTGAAAATATTCTTGATGAACCATAACCTATTAATGTTAGCTTTCCTGATGAACAATTAGCTACAATAAATGTTTTTGATAGTACACCTTGGTATGCTGTGTATGCTAATTATATTGTTGCTAAATACATACCACCTAGTTTCACATACCAACAAAATAGAAAATTCTTCTATGATTTAAGACATTACTTTTGGGATGACCCACATCTTTATAAAGAAGGAGTAGATGGCATTATTAGACGTTGTGTACCTGAGCATGAACAGGAACAAATCCTACGGAAATGTCACTCTAAAGCTTATGGAGGACATCACGTGGGATACAGAACCGCTCATAAGGTATTGCAATCTGATTTTTATTGGCCTACTCTCTTCAAGGATGCCCGTAAGTTTGTCTCATCTTGTGATGAATGTCAAAGAATAGGTAATATCGGTAAGCGTCAAGAAATGCCTATGAATTATTCACTTGCTGTTGAACCATTTGATGTTTGGGGATTTGATTTCGTGGGACCTTTTCCTTCCTCTAATGGGTATACACATATTTTGGTTGCTGTTGATTATGTTACTAAGTGGGTACAAGCTATTCCAACCAGTAGTGCTGATCACAAGACCTCTATTAAATGCTTAAGGAAGTTATTTTCCCAAGGTTTGGAGTCCCTAGATATTTAATGACTTATGGTGGTTCACACTTTATTCATGGTGCTTTCCATAAAATGCTTGCTAAGTATGTTCTTAACCATAGAATTGCATCACCTTATCATCCTCGGTGTCTAGTGGTCAAGTTGAACTTGGCAATAGAGAAATAAAATTAATCTTACAAAAGACTGTCAATAGGTCCTGGAAGAATTGGTCTAAGAAATTAGATGATGCACTTTGGGCCTATAGAACAACTTATAAAAATCCTATAGGTATGTCTCCATATAAAATGGTTTATGTAAAAGCTTGTAATTTGCCTCTTGAGTTAGAACACAAAGCATTTTGGGTAATTAAAGAACTCAATTATGATTTCAAATTTGCTGGTGAAAAGAGGCTATTTGATATTAGCTCATTAGATGAATGGAGAACCTAGGCTTATGAAAATGCAAAGTTATTCAAAGAAAAAGTAAAAAGATGGCATGACAAAAGAATCTAAAAGCGTGAGTTCAAAGTTGGAGAATATGTTCTTTTGTACAACTCTTGTTCTAGATTCTTTGCAGGAAAACTCCTCTCCAAATGGGAAGGACCCTATGTCATCGAGGAGGTCTATCGATCCGGAGGTCTCAAAATAAATAATGCCGAAGGTAATAACCCAAAGGTTGTCAATGGGCAACGAATAAAACACTATATCTCAGGTACGCCTATTAATGTTGAAAGCAATATCATCCAAACTTTGACACCGGAAGAGCACATAAAGGAAACCTTTCGGAACACACCAAAATTATGAAAAAAGGGAGGTACATGATACGGTAAGTAAACGGACTCCGGAAAATTGGCAAAAATATTTTTTGTCAGTTTTGGAATATTTAAAAAATTAGGAAAATAAGAAACTTCCAGAAAAGTGACCCTGGTGGGCACGATACACCAGGGTGCGCCTGGCATGCCAGGCATGCCCCGGTGGGTTGTGCCCACCTTGGGTACTTTCTGGACTCCATTTTTCTTCCGTTCTGCTTGTTCCCCAAGATAAAAAAAACTTTATATACCTCCTGTACCTGTTGACCTCCGTATCACGGAGAAATCTCCTGTTTTCTTTTCTTGCTGTTTTTGTCAGATTCAATCCATCATGGCCGCTTCAAGCTCCTCCAAGGACAAGTTCTTCGACAACATCATCAACCCATATCTGCGGGAGGTGATGCAACACCCTCAAGCAATCCTGATGCGCGATGGGGTGTTGCACATCCGATGTGCAAGGACCCAAGGGGACTGGATCCGTGGAGGCCAGGCTTGAAGCTATGGAGCAGGACATCTTCAGGTGCAAGGGGATGGTGGAACATGGACTCAATGCCAATCACCTCATGATTGCGGACTATACCCGTGATCTCAAGGTGGATGTCAAGTCCATAAAGGACATCGTCTTCTCCCTCATTGAGCAAATCAACTTCCTCCATAGCCAGATTCACGACCTTCAAAGCCAAGTCTTTGAATATGAGGCAAGGTTTAAAGGTATGAGTTTGGCTGCTAGTTGCAGGATCCGAGAGACTCACTCTTCCTCTTATGATAGTGAGCCTCTCCCATGGAAACCCAAGGACAAGAAACCTTCTACTTCATCACCACCACCTCCTTCTTCACCACAAAAAGAAAGCTGAGTATCGGGTATGGGCACTCCCCTTGGCTTTCTCCAAGCTTGGGGAAGGTGCCCCGGTATTGTATCATCTCCACTATCTTTTGCCTTTACTTTGTTAGTTCGATCCATGGTTATCGTTTGCTTTGAGATGAATAAAAGTTTAGTTCGATCCTTCCTTTTTGAGAGTTTGCTTAGTGATCAATCCTTGTAATCGTGTGCGAGATATAATAAACTTTAGTTTGAGTTTTGCCTTCTTTACTTTCTTGTTTTAATAAAAAGAAAGGAAATAAATGAAAAGGATCACATGCTAACCTTATGGTAAGTGATGACCTTACACAAGGAAAAGTATAAATAGAAAATTTTCTTGTAGATTGACAAACATAGCATTGGTCAATGATGCAACTCATGAAAGAACTAATAAAGGAAGAGAAGATTCATATATAAATACACTATCCTAGAAATCTTTTGTGATCGTGAGCACCCATCAAAATATTATATGCCAAAATTGTTGACGTTGGACAAGGAAGACAACTTAATGATTTATGTTTGTTCATATTCACGTAGAAGTTATATTGTCATAGATCCTTCAACATGTGGTGCTTTCCCCTATCTTTGCTAGCCAAAAACTCCGCACCAAGTAGAGATACTACTTGTGCATGCAAAACCCTTAAACCCAAATCTTGTTTGAGAGTCCACCATACCTACCTATGGATTGAGTAAGATCCTTCAAGTAAGTTGTCATCGATGCAAAAAAGGCAATAAAAATTGCTTATAAAAGTGTAAGATCATTTGGTGTAAGGGAAAATTGAGCATTGTACGAACTTGTGATGGTGAAGAATAAAAGCGAGAGACTGCATAATAAAGGTTGCCGTCACAAGGGGCAATATAACATGACGTTCTCTTGCACTAAGGGGTTGAACATACAAACAAAAAGCGCATGGCAATCTCTGCTTCCCTCTGCGAAGGGCCTATCTTTTATTTTCATGTATTTACTTTCATGAAAGAGTCAAAGTTTTCTCTCTATTCCTTTTATCTTTCTCCTTTGGTGAGCATCAGGTGGTGAGGAAAGATCTAGGCACATATATCTAGTTGAATATGGGTAGCATGAGTTATTATTGTTGACATCACCCTTGAGGTGAATGCGTTGGAAGGCGAAACTATAAGCCCCTATCTTTCTATGTGTCCGATTGAAACGTTTTGCTCATGTGTACGCGGTGAGTGTTAGCAATCATAGAAGACTAAATGATGGTTGAGTATGTGTACTTGGCTAAAGGTTCTGATATGCGACCCTTCCTGAAAAGATGGTGAATTGTAGTTGCAAAATTGACTGAGAACATAGTTTGTTGGTTTCCAATAGAGTTTATGCTTTATACTTCGATGTTGTGATGAATTGTCACTTGTTCATGACAAGTCTATGATAAAAGTTCTATGATAAAAGTTTTATGTTAAAGTTTGTTGTTGTTATAATAAGTTACATAATGCTGCTATGCCGTATTTTTGTTTTTATCGACACCTCTCTCTCTAAGCATGTGGACATGTTTTTCGATTTCGTTATCCGGTTGAGGACAAACGAGGTCTAAGCTTGGGGGATTTGATACGTCCATTTTGCATCATGTTTTCCTACTGTTATTTATGTTGTTTTATTGTATAATAATGCTTTTTGGAGTAATTCTAATGCCTTTTCTCTCATAATATGCAAGGTATACACAAAGGGGGAGAATTCTGGCAGCTGGAAATCTGGACCTGAAAAAGCTACATCAAGCTACCTATTCTGCACAACTCCAAATGAGCTGAAACTCCACAAGGATTTTTGATGGGGGGCCACCAAAGGGGGCCACCAGGTGGGCACAACCTACCTAGGCACGCTAGGAGGCCCAGGCGTGCCCTGGTGGGTGCTGCCCTCCTCGGCCCACCTGTAGTGCCCATCTTCTGGTATATAAGTCATTTTAACCTAAAATAATTGAGGAGAGGACTTTCGGGACGAAGCGCCGCCGTCTCAAGGAAAAACTTGGGCAGGAGCACTTTTGCCCTCCGGCGGAGCGATTCTGTCGGGGGAACTTCCCTCCTGGAGGGGGAAATCATCCTCATCATCATCACCAACAGCTCTCCCATCTTGGGGAGGGCTATCTTCATCAACATCTTCAACAGCACCAACTCCTCTCAAACCCTAGTTCATCTCTTGTGTTCAATCTTTGTATCGAAACTATAGATTGGTGCTCGTGGGTATACCTGGGCAAACGTCGGGCCGGGCCGGGCTTTGGGTCGGGCCAAACAAAGCCTGTTGCAAAAATCCTGGGCCTGAGCCCGGCCCGGCCCGGCCGTCGGGCCTAGATTTCAGGCCCGAGCCCGGCCCATTAGTCAAAAAGCCCGGTGGGCCTCGGGACACGGGTCGGGCCTCTTCGTTAAATGGCAAATATGGCGGGCCCGAGCCCGGCCCGGCCAGGCCACCGGGCCTAAAAATCAGGCCCAAGCCCGGCCCATGGGCAAGGTCGGGCCGGGCCGGGTCGGGCTTTTTCAGGTCGGGTCGGTCCGGGCCGTCCGGGCCGGATTTCCCATGGCCAGGTCTACTCGTGGGTGACTAGTAGTGTTGGTTACATATTGTAGTTGATTACTATATGGTTTATTTTGTGGAAGATTATGTGTTCAAATCCATTATGCTATTTAATACCCCTCTGATCTTGAGCATGTTTATCATTTGTGAGTAGTTACTTTCATTCTTGAGGTCACGGGAGAAATCATGTTGCAAGTAATCATGTGAACTTGATATGTGTTCAATATTTTGATGATATGTATGTTGTAATTCTCTTTGTGGTGTCATGTGAACGTCGACTACATGACACTCCACCATATTTGGGCCTAAGGGAATGCTCCTGCATACCCTCAAGAACACTTTGCTTATCATAAGAGGCCGTTTTGGCCTGTCCTTTGCCTCAAAAGGATTGGGCTACCTTGCTGCACTTCTGTTACTAATATCATTACTTGCTCGTTACAAATTATCTTGCTATCAAACTACTCCTCTACTTACAGTTTTAGCACTCGCAGACATTACCTTGCTGAAAACCACTTGTCATTTCCTTCTGCTCATCGTTGTGTTCGACACTCTTACTTATCGAAAAGACTACAATTGACCCCATATACTTGTGGGTCATCAAGTATCTCAACAATTTTGGTGGTGTTCCACATCGTCTTCTCAGCGTTGAAGACCGAAAGAAGAGTTTTCCTCTAAACCCTGTCCATTCTCTCGAAGATTCATGGTTCTAGCTTGATGCCATCCTCCAAATTGTATTCGATTGTGAGAATTATTTTCACCCATCCGAAGCATTTCATGAGTTCTGTCCATTTTTTATCATCCGAAGGCCATCATTTCAGAAGATTTCTTCCTTCTCATCTTTCAACTTCATTTCCGCAATTCTTATTAATTCATGCCTCTTTGTTCGTCTCCATATTCTTTCGGTGCTTTGTTCAATTATTCTCTAGTCAGTTTGTGATCTCTTCGTGCTCTCGTATCTAAATTACCTCAAGTATCTTCGTTTGTTCTTTTTAATTCTTACGGTGGTTCGTTCAAAATTCATCTTCCTTTGTTATCATTTTAGTTCATTCGTTCTTCCCAATGTCCTACCGGTGATTCATTCAAGACCTTATTCAAGTTTGCGCTATATCTCTCTTGATCCTTTCAATAAGAATAAGTAGCATGCCTATCTGTTGCTTGACATCAATTCAAGATGGTGAAAGGTAAGCATGACATAATCCTTATTCTTGTTTTCCTCGAGGTGATTTAATTCCTTCCTTTGGAGATTGTTTATGATGAATAATCTCTCGGTTCTAAGTTATTCATATTTTCTTTTTTGGAGTTCCAAGTTTTCTTGGATGTCTCATCACAAAGCTCCGTCTATATCATTGCAAGGCTTCACCTTGTTCTTTCAACTTCTCTTTTCTTTCTATCATTCTCTTTTTACAGGAGTTCTCACAAAGGCTCATCATGGTGGTTCATCAAAAGATTTCATTCATTCTCTAAGTGTTTATCAAGATTCTTGTTGGAGGAGCTCAAGCGTTCTTTATGGTGCATTCCAAAATGCAATTCTTCTTCATATCTTTTGAGGTGGTAGTACATCATCATTGATTCATAAGGAGTCACAAAGTGAAGTTGTCAAGAGTGAGATATTTAAACCCATCAGTCTCTTCATTGGAGTTCTTGGTATAGATTTCACCTAAGAGACTTCCTGAAGGAATGTTGCTATTTGTTGTGCTTATCAATGATCCAAGTTTTATCATATCCTCTCACGGAAGAAGTTTTCCATCTCTTTGGTGCTCTCAATGTAATCAATGGTTTCCATTTGTGGCCGTTTGTCACCTCATAATGTTGAGATGTTTCCATAAGCCCACTAGGAGCTTATTCTTTTCGTTGTTGGTTTTCCAACAACTCCGTTCTAAAATTCTTGTAAGGATGCTTTTCAAATTCATTTGTGGTGGAAGTTGTTGTTCTGTTCTCCGTTATCTTCATTCCATTCTTTCCTCTGTTCCAGAGGCCTTGTGATGTTGCTCGCTTCAACCCATCATGTCCTCTTGTCAAGATCATGTTCTTGTCCTCGCTTATCCCTTTAACTGGAGTGGTGCATCCTTTTTTCAAGTTCTTTTCATCTTAGCAAGTTTCCTTCTCTTTTTTATCGGAGTGCTGCCAAAATTCTTTTCCTTCTCATTCATTGTCTATCTCATTTAAACTTGAGTGGCATCAAAATCTATCTTGTCCTTTCAACTCTTGGTTCTCTTTCTTGTTCCTCTTTTCTAACAGAGTGTTTTAAATTATGTTCATCTCCTTCGTGTCATTTCTTCAGCTTTGCAACCTTCCAACGTTCATGGTTTCACTCCTTTGTCTAATAAGCAACTTTGTTTTACCTCTTCCTATTCTGCTTCTCACCGGTGCTATCCCTAGGATCTCGGGTCGAGATCCTTTGTTAGTGTGGGAGAGTTGTGACGCCCGAGACCGATGCTCCAGAAGACTTCCAGCTATTCTAAGTTTGCCGTCTGATTTAATTTTTCTTGTTGTATTTCATCATCGCATCATTTGTATTGCATCAGCACTCCATGGCGTCATTCTTTTCAAAACTTGCATCCATTAGTAGTCGCCACTTCTCTTTGTTGTTTTCGTTGATCGTTCCAAAACTAACCACACTTGCACACGACCACACGATCACCTAACATCTCTGCACAACACACATTTCCCTCCTCGCAACTTGTCCGAAACTTCCCAGAACTAGATCTAGGCTGTCGTTACCGATGGGTCCGGATCATCTCCAAATATCCCCAAAACATCTTCGATTTATTCATTGGACTCCCTTAGCTTATTTATCTCAACTGTCCAATTTCGATCAGATGATCCAAACTCTCCTCCTTTCCATATATATAGTCCACCCCTAGTCCATTTTTGGCAAACCCTAGAACCTAGCCCCCTTGTCCCATCGTGCCGCCGCCAGTGAACACAACCATTTGCTTCATCGGGATCTCCTCCCAATCCACCTGCCCAACCAGCCTTCTCGTCCCCTCCTAGATTTCAGCCACCACCTAGTCCCGTTGATCCATCCATCCATCGATCCCCACTAACCAGAGCACTCCCACAGCCCTCCTCGACCTGCAGTAGCCTACACAGACTCCTCCTCATTGCCTCAATCAAGCCCTCAGGAGAGGAGCTTTGTCGATGGGAAACGACACCTATGGGATCACAAGAATCCCTACTACGGTTGCGGCGCGCAGGGTTGTGAGAAGAGCAGGATTAGTAACGAGCACAAAGATCGTTTACCAAGGTTCAGGCCGCGAGGATGCGTAAAACCCTAGTCCTGCTTTGGTGGATGTATTGAGTGTTCTTGAGCTCTTGAACTAGCTATGGTGGCTGCATGGTTGAAAAGAGCCGAATCCCTTTCCAGTACGCCATGGGCCTCCTTTTATAGTCGAAAGGGGCTGCCACAGTGGCACACAGGAGGTGGAAAGGCCTACAGTGCACGAGCTTATCGTTCGTATTAGAGGACAAGGCACATTTAATGCGTAGCTTTGGTGTCCTTTCCCTTTATCGAGGATGAGGGAGAGGCCCGTCTCGTCCGTAGCTGCTCCTCCTCGCTTCGACACGTGCCCTGGCCAGCGGTGCATGTGGTGCCATGTAGGTAGGCAAGCAGCTGAGGTGGCGTGGTGGTGGAGCCTCCACGAAGATCTGCATGCCGCCATGCAGGCGTGTGCTGAGTTGGCCTGGAAACTGCATGTTGCCACGCAGGTGCCTACCCAGCTGGTTGGGCTGGTAGCTGCATGCGAACGGCGGTGGAGATTTGGTTGGTGTAGGCCTGACAGTGGCCCCACTGACGCCCTTGGCGAGGGTCTTGCCCGGTGGCCCGGCAAGAGTCTTGCCTTGGCGCGCTGTCGTCCCCGGCAAGGATCTTGCCGGGGGTCTTGTGGATTTCCTTAGCAAGGATCTTGTCGAGGGTTGTTGCCTTCCAATCCTCATCTGATCTTGAATATTCTTTGTCTTCACAAAGATCTGCATGCCACCATGGAGGTGCCTCCCGAGCCCTGGCCCAACGTGGTTGATGGTGTCGGAAACCGTGGGTTCGAGGGTGGCTCACTCTGCTGGTGTGGGCGAGCCGCCCTGGCAAAGGGGCTTGCCGGGGCCGCTGAGGCTGCCCCGGCAAGGGTCTTGCCGAAGAAACCTGCTTCGCCCATCTGCTCTCTGTGGTCTTGGTCTTTGGTGTTGCGCTGATTGTCTTGTGCCTTCAGCTTCTCTCCGGCTCCCCTCCTTTGCCCTGCTATGTGCGGCCGTGGCGCGTGGCTCTGACTGCCCGTGCACAAGTAAAGGGGTC
>NC_057810.1:378354611-378357987 GCF_018294505.1 Triticum aestivum | reverse complement strand
AATCCTCATCTGATCTTGAATATTCTTTGTCTTCACAAAGATCTGCATGCCACCATGGAGGTGCCTCCCGAGCCCTGGCCCAACGTGGTTGATGGTGTCGGAAACCGTGGGTTCGAGGGTGGCTCACTCTGCTGGTGTGGGCGAGCCGCCCTGGCAAAGGGGCTTGCCGAAGAAACCTGCTTCGCCCATCTGCTCTCTGTGGTCTTGGTCTTTGGTGTTGCGCTGATTGTCTTGTGCCTTCAGCTTCTCTCCGGCTCCCCTCCTTTGCCCTGCTATGTGCGGCCGTGGCGCGTGGCTCTGACTGCCCGTGCACAAGTAAAGGGGTCAAAAGGAGAGCCCCTACTTTTGTACACCAACAGGAGCCCCTGGGCCTGGGCCACACATAAGTGCGACATGTTGTTGGGCCAGGCCCAGAATGGTGCGCGGGCAGGTGGGGCGGATTTTACCGTGGTAACTATTTCGTCCGCTGGGCTTCTCCAGGACCCGCGTTGAACGCGCGTTGTGGAGGAGCGTGCGTGACATGGGGGGCATGCGTGGGGCGGTTCCCGCACGCATGCGTCGTATCACAGTTAATGGGAAAGGAGGCGGCCTGCGCCTTCCCCGTAAAAAGGAATACCCGCGGGCGCGCTGCTCACTTTACCCCTTCCCTGCGTCTTCTCCAATCTTGGAACCGCCGCCTCCTTTCTTCCTCCTTCTCGAGCCCTTCCCATCATCGTCCACCGTCGCCGCGCTTCCATCATCCTCTGCCCTCTTGCTTCTCGCAGCCGCCATGGCGCCCAAATCCACCAAAGGCAAGGGAATGGCCAAAGATGCCGGGGCGACGGAGCAGCCGGAGAGCGAGCTGGTGGCGCGACGGGCGCAGTTCGCCTACTTCCCCTCGACGGTCGGCGTGCCCGAGCTCCGGGAGTTCTTCAAATCTCTATGGGGGGTGAAGATGGGGGGAGAGAGGACGGGGCATCCAGCAACGCGCGTAATCCCTTCCAGCGCCGGGGCCGCCCCAAATCGGTACCCCTTCTTTGTCGACTACTTCTCCTGTGGGCTCTGTCCCCCCCTCTCTGATTTCTTCAAGGACGTCATACACACCTACATCTTCCGCCTTCTGGATTTCACTCCGAATGCCATGGCGTGCATGGCTCTCTTCGCACACCTCTGCGAGGGCTTTGCCGGGGTGCACCCCAACACGGCGCTCTTCCACCACTACTTCTCCCCTCGGATCCAAAAGGGGGGCGCATCTCCGGTTGCATCTCCTGGATTCCGAGGGCCAAGGGGGCATACCCGGAGGGCGCCATGAAGGAGAGGTGGGAAGAGTGACGGGGCCGGTGGTGCTGGATTGAGGAGTTCTTCGACATCTTGCACGAGGGGTACATCACCCCCGGGCCGCGGCTCACAGGACGCCTCCCAGGCGGAGCTAGACTACATTGCCACCAGGATGGCAGAGGCGAAGCTTGCCGAGGAGGCCGGCAGCACCGGCAGCATGGAGGACAAGGCTGCGGAGGAAGCGGAGGAAGAAGAGCTTGCCCAGTGGGCGGTGGCCGCTGGGGAGGCCAGCAGCGCCGGCATCAGGGCTCCCCTCGTCGAGGACGTGGTCGACGACTCGTCGGATGATGAGGACGAGGGGGAGGAGACCGCGACCGTCGACCCTCCAGTCACTGGAAGAGTGCGAGTCCTGCGGTGGGCCACCTCCGACGAGCCGGTCCGTCCCGGCCGGGCCGCGCAGCTGCGACAGGCCCAGGAGACGTCCGCGTGCCAGACGGCGAAGAAGAAGGCATCCGCGTGCCAGACGGCCGGGCCACGCAGCTGCGACAGGCCCAGGTGACGTAGAAAGCGGTGGAGGCCGTGGCGGCGAAGAAGAAGGCATCCGCTTCTTTGTTGTCCAAGCGTGCCCAGATGCCACCGCCTCCCTCCTCGCTGGTAGACGTTGGCGTGGGGATCGCTTTTGACTTTGGACCCCTCAGCTCGGAGAGGAAGAGGAAAGCAACAGAGGAGGAGGAGGAGGAGGAGGAGGAGGAAGAGTAAGCTCTGCTTTCGCCCTGCTCTTCTTTTTTGTTTTCTCCATTTCCTCAGATGGTGCCGCCTATTCTGAATCATCTTCATCCCGCAGGGGCGTGGAGACGCTGGCCCAAAGGGTGGAGAGGGCCAGGATTTCGACGAGCGGCCAGCCCCCGGCAGGCACCTCCAGCACGCCACTTGTGGTGTTGAGCAGCCCAGACAGCAGCCCCCGGCCCAGCCCCCAGCGTGAGTCCATCACCCGTCCTTTATCGACGTGCGCTAGGGGTATGATACTTTTGTACTGACCGTGCCATGGATGTAGGAGGGGAGCAGCATCAAGGGGAGCCGCAAAGGGCTTCTCACAATGTGCAGCCCCCATCGACCACGCCGCCCCGAGGGGCGTCCCCGGCAACGGCACTGTCACGCCCAATATGCGACCCTATCCTAAAGGTACTCGAAGGTCCCACCAAGGATAGAAGCACATATTGGAGATGCTTTTGCAAGGTGGATATCATTACATCGTACCATTTCATAATAGTTGGGGATACATACAAGAGGCATAGAATGCCACACGAATACAACATCATCATACATAAGAGCAACATCCGTCTACGGATGAAACACAAACAGAAACTCAAACAACATCCACCCTGCTAGCCCAGGCTACCGACCTGGAACCTATCCCCTGATCGAAGAAGAAGCAGAAGAAGAGCTCCAAAACAAGTAACATCGCTCTCGTGTCAAGATCATCGCATAACCTGTACCTGCAACTATTGTTGTAGTAATATATGAGCCACGAGGACTCAGCAATCCCATTACCATGGGTATCAAGACTAGCAAAGCTTAATGGGTAAGGAAAGGATAAGTGGTGAGGTTGCAGCAGCGACTAAGCATGATATGGTGGCTAACATACGCAAATAAGAGCGAGAAGAGAAGCAATGGAATGGTCGAGAAGCTAGAAGTGATAAAGAAGTGATCCTGAAACTACTTATGAACAATCATAACACAAAGACTGTGTTCACTTCCCGGATGCGTTTTAATTAAGTCAAGTGTAAAGTTCTCTACAACCGGATATTAACAAATTCCCATCTGCCACATAACCGCGGGCACAGCTCTCGAAAGTTTAAACCCTGCAGGGGTGTCCCAACTTAGCCCATCACCAGCTCTCACGGTCAATGAAGGATATTCCTTCTCCCAGGAAGACCCGATCAGTCTCAGAATCCTGGTTTATAAGACATTTCGACAATGGTAAAACAAGACCAGCAAAGCCTCCCAATGTGCCGAGAAATCCCGATAGGAGCTGCACATATCTCATTCTCAGGGCACACCGGATGAGCCAGATGTGAGGTTGGCATAGACCCTGGTTACCCAGGGGGCGCCGGACATC